>NW_010103350.1:0-64355 GCF_000699245.1 Pterocles gutturalis | reverse complement strand
GAAATAAAATGGTTTTTTCTCTTCTAAACTTTAATAGCTGGCTTCAGACTTTATTTAATAATCTTGCCTTACGTCTTAATAATTTTTTTTCTCATCTTTATTTCTTGTGATATGTAAATAGGTAAGAAATATTAAATATTGTAATGTTCTTTCATTAAGACACTAACATTTCAAAGATTAATGTAAAATCAAGCTGCTAAAGTTTACAATTTCTCTGTCCAGCAGTTCATTTATACAACTGCCCTGAGTAGATGCTATATGCTGCTTAGCAAACGGCCTTTAAGAGTTTAAAAATAACTCAGTAAAGCTACTCAAAGGTAATGCAACACTTCTCAGGCATCTGTAATTTGAATTAAGGAAAAAAAAGGATTTTCTCATTAGTTAATTACTCACTCCTTCCTCAATGATTTGTACACCACAAAAACACAATCGAAATGTTCAGGAGAACAAATTGTGCTTGTTCCTATGCATGGTACCATGAGCTTATTTTTCAGAAAGGCAAGATTTTGCACCAAAAACTAATCCTATTTTTGTAGACAGTTTTAGCTGCTTTTATTAAACTCTATGTTGTTCCCATGGGAAGCCAGTGAAAATATTTTTTTTCTAATCTACACTGTTGTGAGGTTTTTTTGCAAAACCTCACTGATCCCCTTTAACAAAAAAATATTATCTTATTTCAAAATTCCTGATATAATCAATTTGCAGTGTTTCTCAAACTGGTACAAATATGCAAAATTTGTGCTTTTAAAAGCTTCTGCTTTGAGTAGCCTTACATTCCATAATTGTGCCCTAGCAATGATCAAGCTCTATTGCATGCCCCATTCAAGAAAAGTATATTTTGTTGGGATGATGTAGCTTAAAGAATTTGGCTCTAAAACTTCATTACCTAGAGCTTCCATTAAATTATATTAATTTAAAATATCTATGGAATGATACTTTTACAAAAATATTAAAACAAAAAAAATTAATGGGTTTATGAAAATGACTCTTTACAGTAAGTAAAAAAGGTTTATCACAGTTTTGGTACTTGCATGAGTTCATATTGAAAATAAATCTTTCACATGTTCTTAATGAATTTAAAACTTTCATGCTCTAGGTATTTTCAGTTGTATGCTCTGAAACAGTAGACACCGTACAGCTTGTGCTTTTTATCAGGGAAGCCTACAAAGCGAACAGCTGCTTCGTTAGGACTGCAGCGTTTCCTTGGCCTGGAGATTGGGTAGCGGCCACTGCCATCAGCCAGCCAGCCAGCGTCGCAGCGGTCGTACCCCAGGAGCTTCCAGGCAGCAAATATCTGGCCAACTTTAGCGATCTGAGCTCCATCCTTCAAGCACGCCTGGACAGCTTCATCGTAGGTCAGCTTGGTTGGGTGAATTAGGTAGTAAAAGCGACCTAGTAAGAGAAAGAAGGAAAAAGGGTCACTAATGACATGATTAAGATGATACGATATGATATCATATGACATGATAGATATAATATTATAAAGGTGGTTTGACAAGAAATAGGGATGTTCTATTGCAGAACCATATCAAATAGTGGTTGACTCAGAACTGCGTAATTTCTATGTTGCGCTGTTAAAAATATCTCAGTTATTTTTATAGTGAGTTGATAAATATCAGGAGTTAAAAAAAAAAAAAAAGGTAAGTAGATAAAACTGACTATTTGAACAAAACAAAAAAAGTAGCACTGTATTTATTTCTGCTAACTTAGGACAGCGTGACGTCCACATCCTCACTTGCTTTCGGTGGTAACTGCACTGTTGCAATGCATATTCATTCTCAGAAAAAACAGCAGGAAAAATGTTGGGGGAGAGGGGTGATGGAAGGCACCCTGGTAGTCAGAAGAGAGCACCTGTTCTGCATATGACTTTATGGTGTCAGAGGAATTTACCAACAAGGTGCCAGTGACAATCCAGTCAAATGTCTGAGGAACTCCACAGACTTCATGCAAGGAGTTCTCATGCAGCTGTAGCTTACTGTCAGAGAAGGGAAATCAGTCAAACATCCGAAGCAATGTACTTCTTCCTTATTCTCCCAGCATCAGCTTAAAACCTTTATGAGTTTTCCTCTCAGAAGCACGGCATGGCAAGATCTTTGATGGCATTTGGGTGAGGGTGGCTGGAGGTAACACATGCAGTTTTACTCTCTGACAAGGCAGTGACCTCGTTTCTGATTAAGTACAAGCACATTTTTTTTTTTTCCCCTACAAGAAAACTGAGATATTGCACAGCTTCTCAGAAGCAGAGTTTGAGCCTGTGGTAGATCAAAACCGTGCCTGCCGTAAGTCTTCATTAGCAGCGTCAAAACCACACGCAGCAGCTCTGCAGCTCTGTTTCTCCTTAGGCATCAAAGGGTATATCCCCACCATAAGACGGCATTGAACTGACAGTGTTGCTAAGAAAAATGTGCCTCTGTCTCAAGGTAATGAAAACATATGCCGGCAAGTAAAGCTCAAAAAGGAAGTCTCCCCTACTAATCCATATGCGGCAACAATATTAACATTAATTTCATTTATCAAGGCAATACAAATTAATTGTAAGCCTTTCATTCATTATAGTTAGGGTTATTTATCATCACTGATTTGACAATTAACTGGTAGAAATGGATTGCAGAGAAAATGGAAAAGATAAATGGATTTTTTATTTGAAGAAATAGTGATTTCCAAATAAATCCAGATTTTCAGCCTGATTGTTCTGTAAGAGGTAAGTTATCTAAAAAAAAATACATTTATTCATGCAGAGAGCTTCTAATTCCAGAGCACACTCTTCATTTCTTAATTAAGAATGTACTCCAGAATAATATCCTTTTTCCTCCTTATAAGGAACAGGCAAACACACTAACAGAATTCTGCTCAGTTTCAGATTACTTGCTTGGAGAAAAAAAGGCAGTGAGCAAGATAAAGAGTTATGACAGCTCTAGATCCCTGCAAAAAAACCACATAGCTTTCCTCTAAGTAGAGAAATGTCAGGTCAGATGTCAATACAAAAATAATTGAATTAACTTTGTGTAAAGGTTGGAAATTGTATGCCATGACAAGAATGTAACAAAAAAACCCCAAAACACTAAGCTGTGATGGCGAAGACACTTTTCAAAAATTTAATTGCTGTCAGAGACAATATCAACGTTATTTCCACAGGAAACTGTCAAGAGTAGATAATCTACCCATTTGTAAAATGCTTGCTTGACTCCATTTCAGCAAGTTGAGAGCATTTACAGGGTCTTGCTAAAGAGAATATTTATTAAGTGGAAGCCTGTTCCTGCTATGTTTTAAGAGGTTTCCCCAAAGCAAACAGGATTTCAGAATTGGCGCAACAGGGATTTGGACTGATAATATGTAAACTTCACCTAGTTTATTAGTTGCTCTTCAAACCATATGTCAATGGAATGTAATTTCCTAGGGATTTGCAGTAAAGTCAGGCTTTGACATATGGCATCAATAATAAAAACTCCTATAATTTATCCCTTCCTTAAATAGGTGAACTTAATAGTAAAGCCCACAGGAGTGTAATGTATATCCCAAATGTCTGATTAAATAAAATTCTGTTAATAAACTCAGTACAGATTTGCTGATTTTCCCCTGATAATAGGTTCGAAGGGTTCCTAACTGTTCAATCTTAATACTTGTTAATTGATGTGGAAGGAGAGGGAGGCATTAACTGTCTCTCTCTCATTAATATCTGGTAGTTGGGTCACTCCTACAGAGGATGAGCGTGCTTGATTTGCCTTCCTACATCCAAATCATGGGGCAGAGGGTTTATGCAAACCTAATCAAACCCCATCTGTAATAGCTATTTTAAGCTTTTGGAGGTAACTGAACAGCTTAAAGAGGAAAATGCGAGCACTTGACCCAAATACCCTACACCCTTGCGACTGTGGGAGTTTAAGTGATGCATCACCCTTGGAGATTTTTCCAAGCTCAGCTCTAAATCGAAAGATTTACGAGTAAGTGTGTATATTGCAGCTGGGTGCGCTAGACAGTGGGCCACCACCTTCAAAGGTACAGAAAGGCAGTACCACCCCTTTTGCTTTTGTAATGCCTTAGAAAGAGGGTGCTGGATGGACTGCTCAGAGAAGATGCCCTCAAGTGCAGCCAGCCATCAAGTATCTAAACATTTGGGCTCAGCCCTAGGACTAGTCCTGACACAGCTTACTGGCATGCTGGGACAGCCTCTTGCTCAGCCTCATGGCTCTGATGCTGTGCAGGGGCAGCCGAGGAGCTTGGTGGGTGGCAGCGCATGCAGGAGAAACGCTGAGCACAGGGCTGCCTTTGCAGCCAGCGATGGACGCGTGTGCCGAATTATGGCCACAGAAATCAGTGAAGTTGTTTTACTGTGTAAAACTGCTCTAGTTTGTGGTTTCATATGGGCATAAAAGGCACCCTCAGCAGCCCGCGGGGTATATCTGTAGCTTGCACAACATGTAGACCCTACCATCTGCTCAGCAGACTCAGTCCAGTGTATCCTACAGCAATACCAAACAGTTGAGGGAGGCTGTTGTCCCTCAAAATCTAAGAACATGTTAAAAAAGTGTGTGAAAGTGAGATGATTTTCATGCCTTTAATCATAAGGTTCTGATAAGTATTTTGATATCCACTGGTCATCTCAGGTAACTGATTTTGAATTGTTACTTTAAATATACGGGAATAATTTAAAAAATTCCTCTTCCAGCCCACCCAATACCAGCAACGACCCTGGTGACTCAGAAGCAACCACTTCTAAGAAAGGGTACGTAATTTTATTTTGGGTGGGTTTGTTTCTCTTTTTGGAACAACGGCTACATGTTCCTAGCGATAAAACATTCTGAAATGGTCAAATGAGCAGCCAGCATGCAGTATTAGAGATGACTTTCTGTATCTTTCTCCCAGAAATGGTAGACGTAGTTAACATCACACGTGTTACTGTAGCAAACAGGTGGTTAACAGCTGCACTTTTAACATGATCCCTAAAATTTATTCTTTGTATTTTTAATTTTGTTAACACGAGATTTTTGCTTGATTCTGCTAGAGCTGATAACAAATCAATTATGCACTGTGATTCTGTATGCAAAGTGTATAACAAAATCAATGTTAATGAGGAAAATGTGTGATACAAGCTCTACCTATACTTCTTTTTTCTTTGAAAATGCTTAATTATAGAGGAACTGATAGATATGTTTATGTTTATCTCACTTAACACTTTCCATTACAAAAGATTCCCATGTGGTTTTTTTGAGGAACTCACCGTTCTCCCTCAGAAACCCTCTGAAATTAAGCAAAGAATAACCACTCAGCTGTACCATCATATGTTCTTTGTCCCATGCCTTTTGGGCTCTGTGGGGAAGAATGCAACAAAAGGATTCATCTGCATTGACTCCCCTGAATCAGTATGTAGAAGCTCAAACTGACCTTCTAGAGGGAGTGTGCGGAGGAGAAGCATCCCCATTCCTTGAGGAAGAGCAGGGAGAGAAATTGTGATTGCCTGCAGCCCTTGCAAACCTCCGGATCATGGCAGACTGTTCCACCACATGGGGCAGGAACCTTTAGCTTTTTGAAAGAGAACATGGACTAAAGTGGCTCCTAGCATGAAGGAAAAGTGGAGGAGAAATTGGCTGTGAGGGGAAAGAGCTGAACCCTCAGACATCAGTAAATTCCAACATGGGATATCCAAATTTAAGTTAGATACATCCCACTTGTGTGTATTAATTTTCAATAGTCTTTATCAACATGAGGAACGTAAAAGCAGATTGAGAAACACGTTGCCATCCTGTAGATATCTCTATGCAGGCAGAAGAGTTGTTATTTCACAGCGTTTTGATGGATTTAATGGATAATATTATGCTAATGTTACTCTTTTCATTGTTTTATGAAACACATCACTATATATTCTTATAAACTGGTAAATTGATGGTACCACTAAGAAGTATATGAAACATTTTCAGGTTTTCAGCTTTGCCTGCACAGACACAAAACATGAACAGTTCTTCTATGAGCCAACAGAAAGATTTGAGTATCAAGCAGTTATACAGGCAGAACAAAATATTCAGGTGTTATGCTAGTCTAAGAGAAGACACTGTAGATAGTAATTTCATAAAGTACTAAGACTATTTTATCTTGCATTGCAAACTTTGCTAAAACAATTTCCCTGCACTGGTAAGAAGAATGCATGTGGAATTCTTCACTAATTGTATAAAATCCCCTTTTTTTACCAGTATTTTTTGGTGTATTCAGCTCATCAGAGATGGGATCTAACAGTTCCCGAGTGAGAATACTGAACCTAGATTTGAACTTGCTGGATTGATGACTACATTTTAATTTTTCACCTTAATGGTTGAATGTAATTTTGCTATTTTGTATTTTTCTTCTTCAGGTAAGAAACAAGCTTTGCACGTATTTTAGACAAAGACTTTTTAGCTTTGACTGCTGAACTATTTAAAATTGAGCCCTTTTTTTTATGTTCCCTGAGATCATAATGTATTTGGGTTTTCTTTCCCTAAAAAGATCCCAGTTAGCAGAAATCTAAACCTCACTCACTCTCTTTCTTCATAACAGCTCCCACAACTGACACTCTTTGAGATTTATTTTTTTTTTTAAGCTCTCCGTATACTCCCCTGATCCTGAGGCCCTTGGCATTTTTCCAGCTCCCTTACATAAAGCTAAAGGCTTCTCTGTTTCATACCATCAGGAGACTCCAGCAGTCACTGCCACCGCTGGAAATGCACGGTGTCCTAACCACTTCTCATTTTCCTTGGCTGTTCCTCAGCTGAGAGAATCAATATTAGGTGTTGCAGAAATAGCTCTTTGCCCATAGCCACTATCTTTGTCAATCACAACATGGTGGCAAAATGGGTTATTATAAGCTTTTCTCCTCTCAGTGAGAAAGCTAAGGTATGCTGCTAAGTGTACATAAGCTGTCTGAAGTGTTGAGCCGAAAATAGGAAGCTGGCATTTCGGGAGAGTGACTGAGTTTACTGTGGATATTAAGGTAAACTTGGGACATGAATAGCAGAGAACATAGCAGGGACGTGTGAGGATAACGTAAGGTGCTGAGTTGTTGGTTAAGGAAATGGATGCTAGGAGAAGCAGAGTCTAGATTTTCTGCTGTCACCTTGAGAGACCTACATGGCACTGAGCTGTTAGGGACTGGAAAAGACGGTGCTCAGCTCTAAACATCATTCTGTTGCTATGTAGTATTCCATCTTGCAGGTTGGTTTAACAGACTCATCAAGGATGAGATTCATTTTAGTGTCTTCTCTTTGATTTCTCTACTTCCTGTATACCTTATTCTCACCTTACCTCATTCTTCTTTCTCCCTTCCTCCGTCTCTTGCTGTAAAAGTGCACAGACAGGGTTTATCTGTCAGTACTTTTTTTTTTTTTTAACAGAAATAATATTTTTTTCCTTAAGAGATACTGTCCAGCTGCTAGGCTGGAAAAGGGTGGTAATTAGTGACCAGTAGTCACAAATGTTTCCTCTGCAAGCACTTTAAATAGTGCAGCTATCACACTTCTAGTTCTTTTTCCATGTTTATTTTGTTCCTCAGTGTTATTTCTATAGCACAGGGTTAAATCTGCATACAAGAGATGAGCTCATATAGGATTTCATCTTGGGTAGATGAAGCAAGAAAAAAATGAGCCAGCATTTCCTGGAATGATGCAGCATGATAAAAATCAGCTAAACTTTTTTTTTTCAGACTGCATCCAGACTAATTTTTGATATTGTTGGTTTGAGAACTACAGGGCTTTTTGAGACTTAGCACTGAAGCATATCTTCTGAGAGCAAGGCTTATGTATATTTTTTGGTGTTCTGTCGGACAAAAATGTTTCATTGTGGATAAGCAAGCTGTGCACAAACAAAAAAGGCCATGCTCCTTAGTCTGGGTGGGCTGCAAGCCAAACATGTACAAAGTTGCATTGGAATTATCCCCAATTATGATGTTGTAGAGGACTGTAGACTCATTTTGCAAATGTTCTCTTGCAGCATTCCTCTCATTCACAGCCATGCTTTCTAAATCCTTTTCAGCCACTAGATTAAACCTGAAATTATAGCAAGCTGAGATCAAGTCACTTCATACCTAAAGTAGCATCTACTAATAGCACAAAAGCTCACCGTCTGAAATAAGGTTTAGAGCAGACCAAGCTCAGAGCAAAAGTGAACAGGGTTTTGGCAGTGTACTAAGATTAGGAATCTAAATTATTAGCCATAAAAGCTAGAAATAACTTTGTTGATAAGGAAGTTGTAGTGATTTTAGACCCTGTATGTGAGCAGAAGCCGCCTGACACGACAGCACGGATGAGGTGGTGATCAGAATTTTGTTTTGTTGATATATTTAAGTTGTAAAACATCATAATTATAATTTAATTCAACAGGAAAGCTCATTTAATGAATTGCAGGTTTCTTCATCATTGTAACTGTAATAAACTGGGCATATATCAGCATTAAAAAAGTACATATAAATTTTAACAGGGTAAAAGCAGAGATACTAGAACACACAAGTTCTGAGTTGTAAAACTATCTATGTGAACATGTGGCAAAGACAACTTTACTCGGCGCATGTCTCCTTGTAAATTCAACAATAACATTCCCCAAGCCTAATATAAGCTTTGACAAATCAAATATCACTTGCTGCCATTGGAATTTCTTCTCTAAGCACAAGAAACAGTCATTTACAGGGTAAAGGGTAAAGAAGGCTCTTACCATTGAAGTTTGAAGTAAAGCAGAAAACATCATATCGGCTTTTATCTTTATCCCAGAACCCGTAATTCCTGACCCCAGGCACTGTGTTCTTCCCTCCGCAGGGCTCTCTGGGCTTGGTGATGGGGTACTGCACTGAGCCATCACTGAGCCAGCCGGCGTTACACCAGTCCAGCCCTGACCTCCAGGCATCGTACAGCTGGTCAAAGGAGGCGATAACAGAGTCCTGGTCCAGACACGCTCGCTGAGCCTCGTGGAAGTTTAAATTGTAACGACCCAGCCGTGGAGAGTAAGGGAATACAACACCTGAAGCAGTAGGAAAAGGGTGAGTTACTGGACACTGAAAAAGCAGAAGAAAGGGAAACAGCATTTACAGCCACCAGAAGGAGAAATAAATGTCAATGCCGTGTGTGTCAGACTGTTCTTCTATTTCTGGGGAAAAACACACTGTCAGAACATCAGCCATTAGGTCTGAGAAGGGGACAGCTAGCCAGATCCTCTCGCTGTAACCTCATTACTTTCCCCATGGGAACTGTGCTAGGTGTGCACGTTACTCCCATCTGCTGCTTTGCTCTCCCTGCTGTATCTCACCCTTGTGCACTCTGAGAGTGCTTAAAGATGAGTGGAGCTGGCTGAAATTTTGGAACTACAGGCTTTTCATCAGAAAATTCCAGTTTATCAGATGTAAGATCAATTTCTCATTTTAAAAAAGTAAATTAAAACCCAGCCTAGTTCTATTTTTTTGTGGGATGGGATTTAGGGATTTTCTGTCAGTCATTTAGAAAGAAGAAATTGTAGTACAGAGGCATATCAACTATTGCGTTCTACACACGGGCACTAAAATGAAATGTTTCAATTGATATAAAAGAGTGCCATGTTCTTTGCATGCATCCTGGACAAGATTTCCTGAGAGGTTCAAGACAATTGGTATTTTGTTTGTTTGTTTTTATTTTATTTCACATCATCCCAGGAATGGGAAGGTATTTCATGGCTGGTTTAATAACAACATTTCAAGGTTAGACTGCTAGAAGGCATAATTTTAGTGTCCTGAAGTCTTAAAATAGGAAATCTACAGGAAAATAAAATCAGTGAAATAGTGTGTGGCTTTAGGGAGACTTTTCTATAACTTTCCGGCTGTTTATTGGCAGTTTATCACCACTCAAGGAGGGAGAGTTCCTCACAGAGGGCATCAGGGAGCATGGTTCCTTGAGCAGAAGACAGGTTTCCCCAGTTGCAGATGGTGAGCCATGTAGCACACAGCATACAGAAATGCAAGACATCCCTAGCTGGAAGCCATGTGAGACACCACCCTCCCTTGCTACCCCTATGGCTGCCAAAAGCACTGCTGGCTTAACCAAAGGATGCTTGTTGGAGAGCCACTGTGCAAGGAGTACGGACCTGCCAAATGCTTCCTTCCACCCCTGAGGACAAGCCAGAGACCAGCCCAAAACCCTGTCTGTTGCTCATTGGTGGTGAGCCAGCAGGCGGGGCAGAGAGACCTTCTCAGAGGACATTCAAGTGGAGATGGGAAACGTGGGGACACCTCCAGAATTGTTTCAGTGGCAACATTTAATCAAAGGCATTGCCCTTATCTGACAGATTTTTCTACTGTATATTTTCTGTGTGTTTTATGAAAAAGGTCTGATTACTCCTTGAAGCATGAAAGATGTTTTAGAAAATGCTGAAGAACCACCTCCCCATTGGCCCATAAAAGGGAAGAGAGGGAGTAGAAAAAAAAGTTTGGATCAGACCACCCTAACCTTTGGCAGGGTTTGGAAAATTAACCCAGATCTAAATTTTACAGTTGGCTTTAGCCCAGTCTCATAATAAGTTGAGATAGACCGGCATCAGAGGAGATCCAGCTCAGCATGTTTATTCTCAAACATCCCTATACAACTGAGTGCTGTAGGATGCAGAGAGACTGAAGACAAGATAACACACGAGACAATCCAAAACCATTACACTGGTATAAACATCCATCCTTCTTTTATCTTTCTCTCTGCTGATGAATTCTCCCAGCTATAACAAGTCTCTTGCGTCTGGGGCAATGTAGCATAGGATAGAGAAATTACACCATACAGTCATGCAAGACTGTCACCATGTAATGAAGCCATTCTTCTTTCTAAACATTCAACCTTACTTTGGTGTCTGTTCCACTGGTATCCTAACATCTCCTTTCTTTCCCTTCTCTCTCTTGCCCACCTATTGTCCAAGAAGTGTTATTTTTGTTAAAGAAAATATTTGCTATTGCGAAACCTCAGTGCCTTGATCCAAGAAAATAAAGCATGCAAATGTAAACTTGGCAGGGTAACAGTAAACTATTTCGCTTTCCTTCACCAATTAACTAGAGAGTCTGCTGAAGTTCCTTCCTTTTGTAAATCCTTTGTTAAAGGGCTTTTCAGTTATTAGCTGTTCTGAACTATAAAACATGAAGGAAATGTGACACAACACGTGCTGTAATCCATAACTTCATAAACAAGAATCTGTAGATGTTTCATATTTTTCTGGATCTCTGTTTTTCCTTCCTCCTCCTCACCTCTCATAAAAAGATATCCAGTCTCCCTCAGTGCTAATTGATAGAAATATCACTGGCTGTAATAAAAATGTAGCAAATGTGAGAGGAGTCCAGGCTTTATTACTTTATTAGAAATCCAATGCTTATTATTTTCTAGAATGAAACTTCCTCAGACAACCAACTAGTTGTCCAGTACTTGTGTCTGATTTGCATATAGATGTAAAAAAAAAGCCTAAAATAATCAGAGGTGGGTATTCTTTAATCAAGATCTAAACTTATACACTTCAAAAAAGTGAGCAACAATTTGTTGGAAACTATTCAAGGAGATTTAATTCCTTGAGATGTCTAAAATCACTTTTTTAAGGGGCTAAAATATGTATGTAAATTTGTTACAAATCCACTTGAGTTTGACAGTTTTGAACATAGTGCTTTAATAACATAAATATACACAAGACTGTAATATTAGCTTTGGGCTATATTCGGGCAGACTGCATAGAAGCCGGTTTTTTGTTTGAGTTCATCTGCAGTACAAGCCTGGAACTGATTAGCATTAATTTCACCCTGCAGATGGGGGTGGCTATTGCTGATTTTGTATAGCAAAATGGACTGGGTATGTGTTTTGTGTAGCTTTGCATTATCTTGCATCTTTATTTATACAATATTTTTTCTTCTTCACTTCCCTAACAAACCTAACAGTGAAATTCATAGCTAGATTTTACTATTCATCTTCCTTTTGTTACAGTTTAGCAGTGCTGAACTTCAGTTCATTGCAAAGCATCTTCTTCAGTCTTGGATCTTATAACCTGTCAAAAGATAATCCATCCCATCTGTTCTTGAATGGACAAAAGCTGTCCTGGGGCATGTTACTGTTCCCAAACTACAGACTGAATCTAAACTCCTAACTCCAACCCTGTTTTACCACTAGACAAAACACACACTTCCAAACATTAACAAATACAGCTTAAAAAATGGAAAAAGATAAAAACTTCCAGCCTCAGATTTTTAAAACCTGGTTAGCTTGTGGGAATACTGAGTGAGGACCCTTACCTTGACCTTAGTGATTCAGGTCCCTACCCCAAGGAAGCATCTGAGCCACTTGTGGACAGTAAATGGGGAATATTAATTTACAGTTATAGACTTCTTCACAGTGTGTCTGCTCTCCCAGACACGCTGTTCTCTGGAATAGGTGCTACCCCCAGGGAAAGACTTCCTTTCTTCCAAGCAAGAGAGGAAGAACCTGACACACACGGATTCGGTGGAGAATAGATCTGCTGGTGAAAGAGCAGGGCTGGGTGAGGCTTGCTGTTATGCACCTGTGACAACGCAATCACAGTCCTGAAAACGACTGTTGCAGTGGAAATTACGATTTCTACCAAATCAGAACATGAGACAAATGTATAACATATCCTCCCCATAAGCACACTTTTATTTCCATGAATGCCCTACATTCAACCCTGTGAATGTACAACTCCGCTTCAGTTACTGTGGTTTTAGGGAATGCTAAAGAGATTACACTTGTGTGTCCTCTGTAAACTATTTGCACTTCAGAGTCTTATATGCAGGTAATCCCTAAAATTTAGTGCAAGTGCTTTGCAGTTACCTAGTCGCTGTAGGCCCACTGTCAGTGCAAGGAGCTGTAATGGTTACCCAAGGTGAGGAAATAACCTTAGAAAGCTCAGCTCGTGTAACAATTTATGGATGTCTATTAAGCCAGCACCATGCACAATTAGCAATTTTAAGAGTATTTACTTATAGGACAAAATAACACAATTTTTTTCTGTTGACTTGTATGGAAAGGAAAAAAAAAAAAGGTCTTTTCACAGCCAGAGTAAAGAAATGGGCTTCCTTGAGTTCTAGCCCAAACAGAAAAGTAAGTTTTCTTGTAGCCAGTGTAAACATAGGGTAACAGTAGGGTTTGCTATATGCTATACTGTAGGGTACAGTTTTATGCTGGCAGGTTCATACACTTGATTGCAAAATTTTCCATGACGGATTTCTAAAACTTGATCAAAAGTGGCAAGTCCCTCATTTTCCTGGACTCTCCATCTCCGTTTCTCTCCCTGTCAGGACTGTCAGGTATCTGATCATCCAGTACAGACTCCATGGGTGGGCCACTAGCTGTCAGCAGGTATCAATCTCCCTAAAAATTAAACTGAAGCTTGAGACAGTGTCCCTCCAGCCCACAGCATCCTATAACTGAGCTGTCAGTGGAGTTGCTTATTTCTGACAAATACAGGCATACAAACTAGACTCACCTGGCCTGAGAGCAGATTATCCCTTTATTTTTCTACAGCCTTTATAAAAATTTGGAGACTGTTGTCTTTCCTTGCTCTCCTTAGTCTAATTACTCCTAATTCTTTTAGCACTTTCCTTTTGGGTCATCATTTCCCTATTTTGCTGCTGCATTTTGAACTTTTTACTTCACCTGCATCTTTTAAGTACCGTTTCTCACAGCACTTGCAAAGACCTGTTACCCTGTCACAGAATAAATTACATTGGTCTGTTGTGACTTAGTCTTGATAAACTCCTGTTGTCTTTTATAAGACTTTATGTTGTCTCCTAGGCACCCACAAATAGTGTGTCTTATAAAATCAGTTTTAGAGCAAAGAGAGCAACAGATTTTCATGCAAAGGGCATTTAAAATAGTTTTTTGTGCATGAATGCAACACCAATACACAGAAGAAGCAAATATGACATACATTATTAGGCTAAATCTGATTTTTCCTCCTGTTGAGAGCATGAAGTTGGGTTCATGTTAGTTTCAGATATGAATTCCCCATTGCTTATATCCAACATAAGAGCAAATGACTAGATTAGAAAATGATTGCTGTGAAAATTTCGAGGAATTTGTTTATATGTAGTTTATGGATTTGTTTGATATATTTTGAACTATAAAGTCTGTTTTTAAAGAGATGCCTGTTCTTTTTCTAACTCTGTCTTGGACAAAAAGGCTAACATACCTCCAGGCAAGATTGTAAAACCTGATGGGTTTTTTGGTTCATGTGGAGCCACCCAAAGAGTTAGCTTCTATCTAGAAACAGTTTTCTACATCAAGTTTTAATGGATTTACCCCGATCTGTGTATTTCTGGTACTGTTGAACATACAAAGTAATTATTTTATAGCCTGTATCACAAAACTACTGTGTTCAGTTATCACCTCCCCCTGTAGACAGAAACTATTAAAAAAATTCCTAATAGAGTAAAAATCTGGCTTTGGCAGTTGAGCATTGTTCCACTTTCTTTGTCACCTGGCCTATGGACCTCACAAAGGAATAGTACACAAAATTTGTGCCTGAACAGTACAACCAAGGGCCAGTGCAGGAGCCTTCACAAGCCTGGGAAGCTGAAGCACACAAACCCAATGTAGTGAGATTCATTACAGTGCCCAGTATTCATAGCAAAGGAAAATAGTAAAGCACTAACATAAAGAAAACTTAGTGTAGAACAGTAAAATACCAACATAAAGAAGATTTAATGCAAGCTGAGAATTCTTTACTTGCCTATGACTCAGGCAACAATATCTAAATGCCGTAGAAGACCTTCCAATTTGTTAAGCTTTTGACTCTCAAGACATTTGACAAAGAGTGTAAAACTCATGATTTGTATTTTATGTGCAGGAGGAGAGTAAGGCCAGTTCAGTGAGACAATGGCTTTGGTGACAAGGCCAACATAACAAAGTACTCTCTGCAGTACCTGATATTTTTTGCAGCCACTGTGCCCAGCCAAACTCTTCTGCCCTTAGACCAGTCCCTGTATTTAAGGCTACAAATAGGATGATAACCATGACATGATTGAAGAGTTGTGAAATACTGCAGTGAATCCTAGTCCTGAGCTTTAGCTGCTAGACAGCACTGTTTTGCTAGTGTAGGGGGAAAATGGTGTGGTTCTGCATTAAATAATAGTGGAGAAAACATACAAAAAAAAACATGTAATGTATGTAACAAATACAGACTGAATCAAACTAACTGCACTGCTTTTTTTCAAAGCTAAAAGTACCCAATTATGAGGAACAGTTTATTTAATGACAATCCCAGGAAACCTTTAAGTCTAAAAAGAATAAAACACCATCACCTTCAGAGAAGAATAAAGGTTCATTGAGGTAGAGGTCAACAAGTTTCATATTGATGTATGAGCATACTTTTGTCTAGCCAAAGCTATACTGTTTGTACAGTGAGCTCACATTGGAGCGATGAGCTGTTTTTTTTTTTCCTGGCTACAAATGGTTCTGTCTTGCTGCCAGTTAACATCCTAAGGGCCACCATCTCAGGACATCAGGCTATTGATGCAAATCCTTCCCACTGTGAGATTAACCTTATTATTTATAACAGATGTAGAATGTTAGGATGGGCTGGTATATTTTAATTTTTTTCCAAACGTTGATTTTTTTTTTTTCCCCTTGATCTGTTCTGCATTACACAAACACATGAAACAGCGATTAAAACCAGCACTGCATAAAGCTGCAGATGAGAAGACAAAATAAGCACAGGGGCATGAAACAGAGGAATACGTTCCATAAGCTATACATGCTGTCTGTAAATATAAGCGCATTTTATTAATTAGCATTTAGAAGGAAGAAGAAAACTTCAATGAAACTTAGATGCAGAATCATGGGATTTAGTTGCCATAAGCAGAACTGACACTGACACACTAGCTAGTCTTACCTCGCTTCTTGAAAGGTTATGTTTCACCATCAATATTTGCAAATGCAATTTTCCTGTCTGCTTAGGAAACATCACTCTATAACATCAGAAACGAACAGTTTGACACCTGTCCCGTGCCTCACAAAGATCGTTAAAAAGACATTGTTCATATCCAATGGGCTGGTGTTATATCATTAAACAGTCACAGTAAAAAAGGTAGAAAAATCTCCTTTTTTTCAGTTCTGTTACTGTGTGCAGTAAAGAAAAGATTTCATTGCTTTCTTACTCTAGTATCAATCAAATATTGCCTTTCAAAAGTAGATCTCTGCATGTGCACAAGTATTTCTACCAACATTCAGGCAAAACTTCCCAATCTGCCACTGCAGCCATCAGCATCTCCCCTTCCCCAAGTACCCCTGGCACAGCAGCGCTAGAACCTCCTCACTTTTAATAGCAGAAAGCTAATGAACTTTTGTTTCAGAGGCCTGATGCTAAATGAAACCGGATGAGTACCTGGATCAGATGTGTGGTGTGATGAACACTTTGAAGATTTTATGCTAGCTCTGACCTTTCTACATTGGCAAAAATATCATAATGCTTTATTTTTTGGGAAATCCCAGTGTGTGATGGGCAATAAGATAAATGGTTATTTATCTGGAACATCTGGAAGCCTGATAGAGGTATGTACTTAGGAGACTCTCAGAAGAATATTATCAAATTATTGAGCATCCTCACAACCCAAGGGTGGGCTCTGGGCTCCAGGACCTTCTGCACAGCAGCATGAAAGGAGGAGAAACATGCTGGGGTCAAACACAGCTCAGCAGGTGCTGTGTGTTTCTGACCTAGATTACGTGGCGCTTGCTATTCCTCATGTGCAGTAAATAGCTGCACTTACTGCATTTTTATTTACATCCTTGTCTGGAAACCAGCCTGTGAAGTGGATCGCTCTTGACCTCTGGGGCTGCCCACCTCATAATGTGTCTCCTGATCACAGGGAACATACCTGCAGCCTGGGCAGCTGACCAGAGCCTTGCTTTCACTTAGCATACACCAGGGGTTTGATTTTTTTTTTTTTTAATTTATTCTTCTTCCTATCTACTTTTCACAGATAATGTGGCTTCTATAAAGCTCTCTATGGCTCACCCTTGCTGGTATGAGTAAGGGTAAGGGAGACATCTTCATGCAACTTTTAGTTTACTGCTGATTCTCAGTGCAGTGCTTTTGGGAAAAAAGTCCAAATGCTGGTTTACATGCATTGAACCTCCTAGAATTTAACTGAATTTCATAAGAGTAGAGTAAAGCTGTTTTTTTGTTCCTCTTTAAATCTGTTTCACTAATTTTTCTAATGCTTGTTACTCTACTGTTTTCAATAATATTGCTGAGGGAAATAACTAGAGACTACGTGTAGGCATTATCTTGGCAGGCTATATAGAAATGTATTTTATGTAATTATAAGACTGGAAAAAACAAAAAAATTGTCTCTGTAAAACACTTTTAACATGTTCCCTCTTTGTAAGAAGATTTGTATCTGCTTGATAATCTAAAATGTCTTGAAATTCTATAAAAAGGCTGTTAGGGGAATATTTAATATAATTTTGCCTAAGTACTGTAAAATCTTGCAACGACTTCTGTAAAGTGGTAGGAGCAAATTAGAAAACATATGGAGTTCTTCATACGATGCTTGGTCATTCATTTTTGGCTCCCCTCAAACCAGGTCCCACTGGGAGCTGAAAATGCTGTAAAGCTAGCATAAGTTTTAGAAGTCCTAATGTTCGTCTAATTTGTTGTCATGGGCTGTCAGGCCAAGATCCTCAGAATACAATGAATCACAATTCTCAGGTTGCTACTATCACTGATAATACAATATCAGCAATTTTAGGAGAAAAAACCAGGTATTTCTTAAAAAAACAGGTATTTCTTAACACTGTGTAAATCTGAATTTATGCGTAATTCGGATGTTACCTACCTTCCAAATTCAGAGCTACCACTGCTGTGTCATCCTCTAATCCTTCAATCACCTCACACTTATATCTCCCGTAATCCTCCAGTATTATATTTGTGATGATAAGAGAGGCATCATTTTCGCTGCTTTCCCTCAGAAACACTCTGCCCTGGTAGTTTCCGTAGCTCTTTCTGTGGTGTCCCATCGCAACAATGACGTCCACTTCTTTGAGGTAATCTGAAGTGAGTTTGGTCCACTTGACCCGGATTTTGTGGGTTCCTGAGCCAGCTGTTGATGTGTGTTCATGGTAAAATTTACATGGCAGTGTGACATTGCCACCCCGGTGTGAGAAGATTTTGGCTTGCTCTGCTACCACAAGTAAACGGGGTCCATTTTCTGCTAGGATTCAAGGAAAACAAACAAACAAACAAACAAACAAACAAACAAACAAACACCAAGAATTAGTCCACAATTTACCTTTTACAGAATGGATATGACCAATTCCGTAACAACCATAAGATATATTATACATTAGGTCTGCAGAATCAGTCCCCTGCAGAGAGACAAACTGATTCACAGCATTGTCCCCTCATATAGGCAGAGGCCATCCTCTATACTCCATTGTCATGAAGATAGGGTTGTATCAATACATTGACAAGAGTTGTACAGCTCGTAGATGAATGCCACCATCCGTAAAAGGCTCCACGTAAAAATCCCATATTTCCTTGTGGGTTGTTCCAGAGCTTTCCACCAATGCTGCAGTTTTTTTTCATAATTCCATTTTTATGTAAGGACTCAGTTATTCAGGCAGCAGAATACAAATTCCCTCACCATCTGGGATGTAGTGAATCATGCTCACAAAACAGAAAGACCATTACCATGTCAAATAGCACCATTTATATTCACACAAAAAGTGTCAGCATAACTCTAAAATGTCTCATTTTCTATTTGCGTTTTCTTCAACATTTAAGTTCAAGTTTCTCTTCTGACATACTTCCACCACAGTAAGGAAGTCATATTTGTTTTCAAATGTAAAATTCAAACTTGTCCCTATTGTATCTTTGATATGTTGGTCTCGCTTTTCACACAAACTCGTATTTAACTGACTGCCTCCTCTCCTCACCCTCACCCCAGACTCCATGCTCTCTTTTCTTTCTAGAAGGTCACAAGAGCTGACGTTGCTGTATGAAATCACTATGTTCAGGGCAGTCGGCTTGAACAGGTGCTTGCTTTCAACCTTAAGTCTCTGGGGCTTCTTTGACAGTCTGTGCTGCCTTGGGAAAACCCTGGAGAACACAGGTTTCATGGTGGCAGTCAGCAGATGTATCAAAAAATGGGAATATTTCCTTCTTTCAATACCTATCTTCTCGTGCGCGGTTTGCAAAATTGATTTAGCAAGCTCAGCGCCTCTGTAGATATTGCCGTCCTCTATCACTGAGGCACCGACTGAAACCAGGAGTGAATCACCAGTGTTCTGCTCTCTGGGAAAGAATTACTGACCTCACTCTACATAACAAAATCCAAATAAAGACTTCGCAGCTCCCTGTGTGTGTTCAGCAAGTCAATATAAACGCCCAGAAATGCAATTACCAACTCTACGGTTCAGTTTGGCTCTAACTTCAGAAAAAGCCAAGGCTAAGTTCCCGAATGCAGGGGCTGCTGAGAGGTTGACCCTATGGAGGCTAGCAGAAATCTTCTGCTGGCACCTATGTGGATGGCTTTGAATGGATAGGACAAAACCACAGAAATTAGTGCAAAAAATGTCATCAGCCAGAGAGAGGTGTGGATGACTGAAGGAGGGGAGGGCTGGGATGGAGGTGGGCTGACAGAGGAGGTGTCAGGGGGGAGCCCACCATGGAGCATCCCAGCTGCCAGCTCTCTGTTCACAGAACTGCAAAAACCTGTGTTGTGTCCGCAGCCACAAAAAGTGCAGGGAGACATTAGGATCTGTAGCTCCTCGGTGTCTCCAGAGAGTCCTCAGCTTCTGAGTCTTGCTGAGAGGTGTGCCAGCTAGATTATATACTCCCCTAAAGTGCAGTTTCAGCTTGACTTCACTATCTGTCCATTCTGGCTACACTAAGCAGCAGAAGATACCCCAAGGCATGCAGCATTTATGATCATGCAAACACATTCAGGGGTGGCAATTGCAAGGAGAAGCTTGCTGAGTGCAAACTTGCATCTGCTTAAGAAAAACAGGTATCTCAAACATCTAGTTCTTTGCCAGGAGGTGCTGTGTCAAGAGCATTGCTACTATCTGCACAGGATAGACCAGCTAGAGCTCCAGCTTCCTCAAGAAGGAACAAGCTTAAGCACTGCAAGTTGTTTTACCAGGATGAGAGACCTTCCTACCTAGTGAAAAATCATTACTGCAGAGCAGATCACCCGTAACCCCATATAACTGGTTTTCTTTTTCACTGCCCTTCTTCCCAGAGGTGAGCAGAGGCTTGGGGCTGCTCTGATAACCCAACATTCCCCTTCCAGAGAAGAGCATCCAAGGAGAGAGGTGATCTGAGGCAAGGTACCATGGAAAGTGTTGCTAACGTTTTTTCCACAGGACAAGGAGAAGGAAGTGAAGGCAGCCAGGATGGTTTGTCTGCAAATTTCCTTGTTTCCTTCAGGGACAAAGACGTTCCACAGACTTCTGTCCACCTTGGGAGGAGAAATGTTATGCTTTTGGGTGGTTATTACCGAGAAATCTGAATCAGAGCTCAACTATGTCAGGTCTTTAATACCGAAATAGTCAAGTTAATAAATATTAGCAGAAAGGACTGGGGCAGGAGGGAGAGTGTGACTCAGTCAGTTAATGCTCACTCTTTCTAACAACAGCTACCCTGTGCCAGCACAGCCTGGAGACTCGCTCAGAGCACTGTCATCTCTGACTCCATCGTTAGCATCCTAATGCAGTGGTGTACCTTTCTCCTGGCTGACTACCACCTCTTCTGGCCCTTTGCAGCAGCCATTACCTGAGTTTACATCTTAGTAAGTATAAAGAACAGAGGGGGTGGCAACCTGGGAAAGGAAAGAAAAGTATGGCTTTTCTCAGCCTGCAACTTCTCCTACATCCTTGGAGCTTCAAAGTGAGATGCAACACTTGAAATATGCCTTTACCATCAAGTTTTCGAAGAGCCAATTCTTTTTCACAGAAAGAAAGATGATCTCTCTCTGGCAAGACAATGGAGCAAACAATAATATCACTGCTGCTCCCAGTCCTAGGGGAGGAGTAAGGAAGAATCTCTGGCTTTCGAGGAAAAGCAGATGTCAGATTAGGGGATGCTGCATAGTTTCTTTTTGGGCTCAAAGACATGCAGAAGACATGCAGGCAGCAGGGATTCGGTAGACTGAGGTTTGGCAAGAGTCCAAGAAGTCTTCATTATCCAGCAGCCAGTGAGAACCAGGGCCAAATTCACCTCACTGCATATTTTTGGGAGCATGGCTTTCTGGAGTCAACAGAGAAGGATTTAAAAAAAACCCAAACAAACAACACAACAAACAAAAATAATGATGAAACACAGAACAAACCAGAATCCCTTCATTTACAATACGTTTAGCACTCTGGATGCAGCATGCTAGCTTCCTTCTGTGAAAGTCAGCTCAAATGAGGAATGAATCCTGCTTCCTGGGTTACCTTAACACAACGAGCAATGATGTGTTGTGAGACAGTGATCTGGTCATGGAAGATGGGATAAACACTGTTCTAAAAGCTTCTCAAGAGTGGCTCCCTAGTTGCTTTTCACAGGGGATTTCTGACAAGGCTACTCCTTCTGAATAAAATTATCTTTGCGTCTAAATGGCAGGAATATCTAAAAGATAAGTGCAAGAAGGAAAAAGATGGGACAGAGAAGTGTTACCATGGACTCCAGCATGTTACTTGAAGAAGGCAACACTTCTTTTTCCATAGAACTGCTTTCTTCAAAAGTACCATCAGAGAATTTGCAAGATAAATGGCCAAACAACTATAAACTCTGCAAACCCCAGATAATCCCTTGCTCAAGAGTTGTCTGCCACAGGACCATGTGGATTCTTGCTGGAGATAAGACAGACCACATATGTGGCCCCTCCGGAGTCTCAGACAGTGGACTAATGGAGAGGAATGTGCTGGGCAAGCTCCAGCTGCTCCTTCTGTTGGGAACAGAGATGGCAACAGCCTGGTTACTGGCTCTGGTCTCTGTTCCAAGGTCAGAAATGGGATGAGAAAGTTTTGCGAAGTTGGGTTTTCACCCTTCCAGGCACATTGTGCCTTGTGAGCCAGGCAGCAGCTTAGATGTTAGTACGAAACCAGGCACCACTAGTGACTAATCTGCCATATTTTTTCCACTCCTCCTTCCCTGCTATCAGTTCTGATGGGCTGTGGCCTTTTGCTAATCCTCTTGGTGCAATTCAATGGATTTTTTTTTCTTCCTCTAAACTGGCTTCTGCGCTCAAGAGTAATGGCAAGCCAGGTTTGGAAGGCCAGGAACACAGTGTGGGGCAGAAGGGATGAGTCACACCACGACCCTGGGCAAACAGCTTTATCCACTTTATCCAACAGAACAGTCTAGGAGCTTATGCTGAGCTGGCAATGAAACTTGATTATTCCTACATTTTAATGGACTAACAGAGCAAGAGTGGAGAAAAAATGGTGCGTTTTTAGAGGGAAAAAATAATAATACAGGGATCACATCATAGATGTGTTTTGTCAGATAAATCCCTGTATTGCCTAAATGTTCCACATTGTTAGCAAGCCATTAGGTTAATAACAAAACGTGCCATCCTACTTTAAATAAACACAGAGTTGTAGTGTTAGCAAGGACTTGAGCATAACTGTCATGCTAAAATATCCTCACTCTTCTTATAGCAGTGTCATGTTTTGTTATCCTACCATGCTTATTTAAAACTCAAAAATAATTTCTGTGGTTACTTCCTGTAGTATGTATGGAAGTACATTATTGATATATACATATATGTGTCTATTACTCAGAGAATTCAAAGGGAAAAACAGGAGGAAGAAATACACACACTTCTTTCAAAATTATTTTCCTACTACTTTTTTTCTAACTATGTTTTAACTAACCACCTTTTAGTTTTGCTTTTGGACAAAACCTAAAAACTTTTGTATATCAGCTATAAGACCAGGAAAAGCTGTTCTTATTTGGCCAAGCATTAATACCACTTTGTTTATGTCATGAGAAAGAAAACACAAGTATCAAACTCCCACGTTTCTACCTCTAAAACGACAGGATGAAATACTCTCTACACTACTTATCAGTTTTGAGGTACAGCTGGTAAGAGAGACACTACATAAATCTTAGTTAAAAACTTCAGGTACAGAGATTCAAATAATAGTACAGCTAAAAATACCCGCTTTATAAATGGCAGAAAAGAAATCTGTCTCTCCAACACAGAGATGACAAGATTTTCCAGTTGATCCCATCTACTCGACCTCAGTAACACGTTGTGGGGAATAGTTAAAAGGGCCATATTAACTCAACTTTAGGATTCTAGGAGACCTAACAGCACATAAAAACATCAGGGAAATAAAAAAATTCAGCTTTTCTAAAATATTGCCACATTTTGCCTTAAATACACTTTAAGTAGATGTTTACTTCAGTATAGGTAAAGAACTTGCATGCAGATCAGGCCTCATAGACCAGAACAGAACAGAAATAATTACAGTGTCTTTGAATTTCTTCTGCACAGGAGAAAATCTTCATGGGCAGCATTGAGACTGTTTGACAAAAACAAATTATCACACAGAAATAGTGAGGAGCTTTTTCAGATCTTTAATTACCCTTAAATGTTATATATGTGGAATTAGACTGAGGTAGCAAGTAAAGGCAAATTAGTAACTTAAATTTATGTTTAATGTGAATCCTTTTGCTTCTGTAATAATTCTTCACAACCCAAATATACTGGTACCTATCATTTAAGGTCTATTCCAGAATATGCAGTCCTGAATGCCTTTAATGAAACCAGCATGCCAACAGGAGGTGAGTTTACTCTTTGCTGACATTTCTACTACATGCCATGGTCTGAAGAGGAAAGCAAGTTGTGTTGACGTAAAAGAAGCAGCTTAATTATGAGAAGAGACTGCAAAATGGATCTTGACACAATCTAAAGTGTCCTGAATGGCAACAAAGCTAGCAAGAAATTTTAAGCAGAAAAGATAAATGCAAGAAAATTGAAAGAAATAACAGGTAACATCACTGAAAATGGGAAAAGTGTAGAAAGGTGGACCAAAGGAAGAAAGTCAAAAGGAAAGTAGAAAAACATGGACTTGGGAAGATAAGAATTAGTGTAACAGGTCAATTCAGTAGTGCACCTGATCTCTTATCATGTTTTTGCCCAGTCCAGCAAGCCTATGCAGCTTCTTTCTCTCTGTTGGTTGTGGCTTCTTTTGAAGAAAAGAAGTGTATTGTGAATAAAACTCATTATCATGCAGAACGAGTTGGGCAAAGATTTCTTCTGCTTTTGTTACTGATTAATTGTTTGTTTTTTTTTTTTTTTTTTTTTTCAACAGGATAATATTAGAAAGTTTTCTGCTCATTCCATGTTGACATATTTCTTGGCATGTATAAATAAAACTGTGCAGAGGTCTTGATAGGCAAATGCATGTATTCTTGTCTCTGAAAGGTAAAGAAATGTTGCATAATGTACATTTACTTGTATTCAAGGAAGAGCTTGAAAGTTGAAGGTTGATCCTTCACAAACCAAACTTTGTATTCTCTTTGCCGGCCTTTCTTGTTGTATTTCTAAAACCTGAACAAACTGGAGGCATATGTTAAAGACTCCTGCCACCCTTAATTAACTTGGCAACAACTGTAACAGCTTAGTCAACTTCGTTTATTTTGCAGAACAGCTACACACAGAAGAATGCTCTTATCTCTGAAGGGTACTCTGTCTCTTCGAATAAGTGGTCAGCAACTAGCACTATGAATAGATTAGAGAGATAATCTGAGCACTGAAAAGAATAATCTTCCTCTCTCATGGGTCACAGAGTCGTTTGCAGATCTTCACTTCAGAGAAAAATCTGAATCTTTAATTACATTGATATGCTTGGAGTAGTATTGTTTTCTTGTTGTGGACACTTATGTGGTTAGGGTGTACTTCTGTGCCATTTTCACATTTTCACCAGATGATTTAATTTAGGATTATGTTTTTTTTTCTAAAGAGTGAAACTGGTATCCCCTAAGGCACACACAGTTTATTGGGGTGGGAGGTCAGGGGAACAACACATCTTCTTTAAATACAGTTCTCTCATTTGCTTTTATCAAATTATCTTAAATTAGAAAAGTTAAACTGGAATGGCTTTTGTACGCAGACAAAATACCAGAGAGGAAAGTGATATGGTCAACCAGTCTGGGATAACAGAGAAGCCTGACCGAAACCATGAAACCAACCACAGGCTTCAGGAAAGGAAATAAAGTCACAGAAGAGATAAAATGGAGCTTTAGATAGTTTCTAAATTTTGTTCATAGATACTGGAATAAAACCAAAGAAGAAAATCTATTAAAAAAAAAAGAAGTGGGCCAGAGGAAAGTAAAAAGCAATACTGGCAAAGGTGGGCAGGTAAAACTGTCTAGCAGATGAGAAATTTGACTGAGTTCCAGTTTCACTGTCTTAACCAACAAGGGGAGAACCAATAACTAGAGCTGACACTGACAGCAGGAACAGAGATACTAATGAAGCCAGCAACTCATTTCTAAGAAAAATTGAAAGATTTAAGAGAGAAGGTATCTATGCCCATTGCACTGTTAAAGAGGTTGTTTGGCAAGTGTTTAGTAAAGCTGAAGAAATCCACAGCTTAAGGGTAGTAGACATCTGAAAGACAGAGCTCTGCATTCATAAAAGCAATGACCTGTCGGCGTAATCCGAGAACAATACAGTTTATGAAAAACTCTTCATTCTAGTTAGCAAACGCTGCGTCTGAGGCTGAGAGAGATGGCAGGATTTTTATACTAATGGAGGGACAGCAAAGTGGGGTAACTAGATCTTCTGGTTCCTGACACAGTGTTGTTAAGGGAGCCAGAAGTACACTCTAATAGCCATCAGACCATGATACAGTATTAATAGCTGGCTGATCAAGAAGAAGAAGACCAAATGAAAGACAAAGGTCGTGAGGTGGCACTGCACAATAGTGCTTTAGCAGGTTGTGAAGAAATAAGAAATTATAGTGAAGACAAAAGAGATCATGTATCAAATGCATGTCAAGAAGGACGTCAAAAGATCCTACTGTAGCAGTGAAAAAGTCTTTTAAACAGGCACAGGTTCATTTTGTAATATGTAGCCACTACACAGACAAAGGTGGAAGACAACAGAGAATTGATCCAAGCACTATATTAACATATCCTCTCTTTTTAATAATGCTGGGTCTGATGTTCTGAAAGTATGATGTTGTTTAAAGTACACGAGTGCATTGATACGAAATGAAAACATAAAGATGAAAGCTGAACTCAGAAAATATAGCCTGTTCAAAGAAAAGGGTGGAAAATCTCACAACCTGAAGTACTGACCTTGCTACTGACACTTGGCATGGCAAACCTGATGGCAGAGATATTAGCTCATCTGTCACTTTAACAATGGTACCATGTGTTTCTGGTCAACAGCAAAATAACAGATATAACTAAGGAAAGCAATTTAACCATTAACAGGTTGATTAGTCTGACCTCAACAGCAAACAGGACCTTAAAACAACTTTTGAAGAAAAATTGTTGAAGAACAGAAATAGAGTAAGTCACTAGAAAGTCTGGTAAAACTAAGTAGATACTGACCAAAGGGTGTCAAACTAATTTGATACCAACTATATAATAAAAATAATCAACTATATAATAAAAATAAATTTATAAGGCCAGGGAAATGTGATATATCAGGTGCTTGAAGCTCAGGGAAGTGAGTGAAATGGAAAATATATGAAATTAGACAGGATAAACAGGTGTCTTCATAGAAACTTTGCTGAGTGTCTAAGAACTAGAGACAGAGGAAACTGCAACTGGTTGGGCTAAAACATAAATTATTAGCCTAGAAAAAGGCCACTGGACTGTCTCCAGTATAATTTTTGAGTTTCTACAAATTTCTGCTTATTTTACCTTGTAAAGCAAATGTGACTATCGAATCAGTAAAATTTTCACACAGCATATTAAGCATCACTGAAGGGAGGAAAATGGATATTTAAAATGTTTGAAGAAAGAAGTGTGGAAAAATATGAAAACATTTAATAGTGAGTGCATAATCTAGGTTTTTAAGGCCAAGTATGAAGAATTATTGATATAAACCTTGTACTTGTTAATTGCAAGTGATAATGAGGGAGAATGACTGCTAAATGTTCTCAGTCACAGAAGAATATCGATCAACACTGCAGCATGGCTGGGAAGAGTACAAATTTGATCCACGGTCTGAAAAACAAAGCATTGTTAGCTGGAAAACAAAAACACTAAAGCCAGCCTAAGGTCTTATCAGGTTACTGGAGGTTATAAACTTAGAGAAGAATTTGAGAAAGTTTACTTAAATGATAGCTGTGAGGATAAGATGCTATTTTATTAATATTTTAAAGTGAACATCAAATAAGAAGAATTGTTATTTGAAGCTAAGAAACTGAGAGAAGCATAAGGCCATACAATGGCTGTGAGTAAACATGGAGTATCGGGAGAATGTTTTTCATGTCAGAAAAATAGAGTCCAAAACTACCTTGCAGGAATGAGATTTGAAACCGAGCATTTTCTAAGATGAAACAAAACCTATAGGAGATTACATGAGGTAAAGAAAGGGGAATAGAAGACAGTTCAGTTCATCACCTCAGGAGATCCCTTTCAGCTCTGTGTACTTGACTACACAACATCTGCGCCTTTTGTAATTCCAAGGCACTCCAAAGCCTGCAGTCCAGGAGGAGTTTAGCTACACATCTCTTGGATTTCAGCTGTGGAGGGGATGTTACACTCCTTGATGTAATATAAAATACCTTTTGCATGAAGCTATAACACACGTGTTCCACAGGCTTCTCTGATTTCCAGCTCGTTTCCAGGTGTTGAACATCGTTTGTGGATATGCAGCATTGGGCAGAGTGGAATCCCACCCCTGACGGGATTCCACAATGCAGAGAAGAATGCAAAAAATCAATAGTAAAAATAGCAAGTTTAGAACAGTTTTATTCTTTTTGATTTGTGGTCTGTGTATTTCAGAGCCTCAATCAGCTGATGTACAAAGCTCATTGTAGAGCTCAGTTTTAAGCTTTATCCATCTTTCCTTGAAGGAATAAACTCTTGAGGTTCAGATGAGTTTTCATGGGTAGGGAGAATGGTCCATCTTGAATCTTTTATCAGCTTTGAAATATTTAGCACTTGTAGACTGCACTGTGCACATGCTGAAGGACGAGTAATAGTGATATGTATGACTTGCAAATTACACTAAACTGCTGCTAAGCAAGTTTAGCAGACACACATAATGGAAAAAATAATTTTGATTTGGTTTAATTATTTCCACTAGTTTAATCTCCCAGAAAGATAAACAAAGCTCAGAGAGAAGAAACTGCATTGTACAAGGAAAGGCAAACTATATGTTCATTAGGCATTGGCGTCAAATTTTAAAATTACCCTGGGGAATGAATGTTCATCATCTCACAACAGTGATATGTCTTCATTTTGAGTATAACACATTCATTTGACCTTCATCCTGTGAGTTTCCTTAGAGTGAAACCAGCAATCTGTTATTCCTTTTTTGACCTTGACAACCCGAGTGCCTGTTTTAATAGTTGCAGGGTCCCTTTAACTTCTGTGACTTTCCTGTGAACTTCTAAATATTCAGGATTTCTTAGAAACCTTCCCTAACCTGGTAATTCATTTTTACACAAACACCCCAATAACAAAATTTGCCAGCTGTTGAGAGAGTCAAAATTTAGAGAGAGAGAACAATAATGAAGAATAACTAAGAATAATAATTTCTTAGTTTTGCAAGATTAATTCTATGCAGCCCCAAGAAACATATAAATGAATGCAGAAAAATCCCTCTTACTTCAGCCTGTCCTTACTGCATAAATCTCCTGTTTTTTCTTATACAGGATGACCCTCAAGGACTGAAGCTGGGACTGAAAAAACAGCTGCATTGTACTGCAGACTCAAACCCTGCTACAGCTATAAGCTCTAGGATTCAAACATGAACCAAACGGGATTATGCAGAAGGGCAGTACAACACTTAGTGTGAATTAAAGGTGTGAGGAAAGGACACATTTCTTTGAGGGTAAGAGACTTTTTTTTTTTTCCGTTTTTAAACTGCCCAATTATGATCTCAGATGTGCTAAGTCTTTTAAAATAATAAACAGCAATATATTTCTGTAATTTGAAGAACTATGAACGACAGTCTTCTCAAAAGCAAGTATGTTCCATAATAAGCTAAAGGTATTTCAGCCCTTTGCAGTTGCTTATTACTTTAGGATGCATGCTTTTTGTCTTTATCTTAAATCATTCTGAACTTTATTCACTGACCTTGCAAGTTTGTGACTAAGTACTATTAAACAGTGCAACTTCCTTTTTTTTTTTTTACTTTCCTTAGGAGTAATAATAATTCAACAGAACAAGAAAATAAAAGGTTTGTTCACCAGTAATAATAGTACTTAAAAAACAGTGCAGCAGAATAAAAAATTAAGGATCATGAAGCACATCACTCTGTTTCCCTCAGCAATCTGAAGATACTGGCATTTTCTCATGTATTTCCTTACCTTGAATGTGAATAATTCTTTCATGCTCCAGACTTGAATTGTCAGGGTGATGTTGAGCCCAGCAGACAGAAATCAGCACCAGGAAAAGTAGACTCTTCATCTTTATAGTCAAAAGAATCTTCTTCACTGCGAGGGCATAACATACAGAGAGGCTTGTGAATTTTTGGAGACCTTTACAGTGTTGCACTGCACAACTTGTTACAGCGATGATCTCGTGAGGGATCTATAAGATATTTAACCCACCCAGCTGAAAAAGTTACAGCCACTGCTAATTTTTTACTCATGAAGACTGGACCTTTTTATGATGGATTTTCATTGAATGAAACTGGCGTTCCATATTTAACTCTGCCTATGCAGAAATACAACATGAAAAAATAAAAGCATAACACACAAATATCCATAAACCAAACTGCTTGCAAGACCATATGCAAGTAATACCTGTGTTTCAAAAAAGGTTCTAGTGTACTTTCACTTTTTCAGACCTTCTCTAGACCTAGCCTGTAAATACAGTTACAACAACGAAAGCTATCACTATATCTATATCCACTGCATAATGCAGTCTGCTCCTGACAGATTTTCAAGATTAAGACAGTCTTCTTGTAGATTTTTGGCATTTCAGTCAAGACTGCAAGTTAACTCAGCAGTCAGGGTGATTGAGCTAAGCAGTAAAGATGACAAAACATTTCTTAGGCTGACTAGAAAGATCTATTTTATTCCAGATCCACTTACCATTTTAAAAGATGCTTAAATACACAATGAAATGTTCAAAAACCATGCACAAAGTAGGTTAGGGTTGTATATGCTAGCACTGCAGCTGCCCTGATTGATTTTTCATTCATTTCTACCTAGAATGCTGACGCACCAACTCAGTGTGCCAGGTAGGGTCTCTGCAGTCAGCAGAGCTGAGCGCTGCAGGGGAAATCTCTGCCAGCCTCTGAGTAGTAATTAGGCAAATGAAGACCTGAAATAGAAAAGGAGGCATACAATACAAGAGGTTTTATGTAGAGGGTTCAGGTTGCTCTGTGTTTTACAGCTATAATTTTTATGACCCTGATTTCTTGAAATAAAAGATAGCTATTTCCCAACTTCACCTTTCAAGAGACTAGGATTTTTTCCCTAATCATCAAATAGTGGCAGCATTGTTAATATGCTTTCTCTATAACGCAGAGAGAATTTTGTGTTTTTTTTTTTTTCCTTTTTCTCTATCAGAGCTAGAAACACACCAAAGTTGCAGCTTATGCTTGGTCAGAACCTGGGTCAAGGTCTGAGCTTTGCATACAGCCCCTGTCCCCAAACAGAAGCAAATACCTATGTGTCTAAAGTCTAGATCCAAATATTGTAATCTGAACCAACTTCTATTACAGACTAAAAGGCAGAAATGCTATTGCCATTTTTTCATAACAGAACATGCATGCTACTTGCCTGCCCTTCCATGTCTTCCAAGTGAGTTTAGATGGGAGTTCAGAGTCAGTTCAGCATCCCTGACTCCTTACTGTGCAGTGTCTAGAGGTAGAACAAGTGCTCACCACACACTGTTTTCCAGGTGGTCCATGCTCTGTAACTCAAAGCTCTCCAGCCACTCCCTCTTTCCTGGAAAGCTTGGCAGGCTGGCGACCTCCGTTTTGGAGAGAAGGACAGACGTGGCTCCCTCTAGAGCACATCAGCCCCAGCCTGGGCTAACCAGAGGGGTCACACCAGTGCAGGCGGGTGTTCCCCTGGCACAATGGGGATGGGACCGTGGGCCTGGCTGCTTGGGAGAGCAGGGCACGCTTGTGTAAATCGCACTGCTCTTTTTTTAATCCCAGGCCAGGCACTCGATGTATTTTCTCTAAGAGTGAAAAATGCTTCAGGTTTGGAATTTGGGTTTTTTTGGCTGTTGACTAACAACTGACAATTGTTTGGGGTTTTTTTTTGGTTTGTTTTTTTTTTTTTTTAATTGGTGGGGGAGAGTGCTATTGATTTAGAAATAGTCTGGTTAACAAAGAAGCTTTGATTTTGAAGGCAAGGTTTATGGGGATATTCCCACCTCAATCTGCAGCTTGGAGCTTACAGATGCAAAACCTCCTGGACCCAGTGAGTGAGCGTAAAGCCCACAGGGGTTCTACAGAACTGGTCTGGGAGAAACTTAGCTGCTCATTAACTCTTTGATTCTACCTGTTGCCACAAACTTGTTCTTTTCTGTGGCGCTAGTGACAGGAGGAATACCTTTTTTGGGGACAGCACCTTCCCATCTTCACCAAGCCCTACGTGCACAGGGACTAGGGATCTATTGCAGAATAAGAAACAATTACCTTCAGGTTACGTGGATTGAGAACTCCACACCTGCCCTCCTTCCTTGTCAAGATCACCCCAGAATGATGGGGCAAAGTCCTGCATGTAGCATCATCAGGTGATGGTTGTCAGAACAACCAGTTTCAGGATCAGTCTGCTGCACTGAAGGGGCAGGATACACCATTTAGAGATATTTGCCTGTACCTTCAGGCAAGCACCATATTACTCTATAGAGCTTACGTGATAGCACCACACAAGCAGGACAAGAGGTCAACAATGACTTGGTTTTCCGCTCTTTGGATGCAGCTGAACAACTTCATAGAATCACAGAATGGCTTGGATTGGAAACAACCTTAAAGATCATCCAGTTTCAACCCCCTGCCATGGGCAGGGACACCTCCCACCAGACCAGGTTGCTCAAAGCCTCATCCAGCCTGGCCTTGAACACTTCCAGGGATGGGGCATCCACAACTTCTCTGGGCAACCTGGGCCAGCACCTCACCACCCTCACAGGAAAATATTTCTTCCTCATATCTCAACTAAATCTACCCTCTTTCAGCTTAAAGAAACATCACTTGCCATGTATAGACATGGGTAACTGAACTTACAGTTACAGATTGACATGTTTTTTGGAGGGGTATACCCAAGATGGTGGTACTTTAGTTTTGTTAATAGGCAGAGTTTACACTGTCTGGGCTTCTGATTCTCCCTAATTGCCATGGACACAAAGGGCAGCCTAAAGTGTTCATTGTGTGTGCAGGAACACAGACACAAATAGCACATATGTGCCTGTATGTGCTTTCTTTGACTCTGGCAAAGTTCATCAGCACCACTAAGATGTGTTTGACAGACTGCACAAAACTAGCAAGAACTTAAAACTATTTCCCAGGGACCTGACCAGCATTTTAGAAAATATATCCCTTGCATATCTCTGGTTAAGTCACTACTTGCTTCACACTTGAGGTCAATCAACTGAGAGTAAAGTTTTAGCTGGGCAGAAGCACCCTGTTAGGGGCCATTTTAACCCTCCCTTTAATCTGAGCAGCTTTAAGGCTGCTCCCTTTTATTGCCGTGCACAGCAGCAGCTGAGAAAATGTGGGTATCTGAAATCAGGAATACCCCGACTGCATGCCAGTCTCCTCCTGGGATTCCCTGTGATGGGAACAGTGGCACTGAGCCAGAACAGTGCAAAGCAACACTACCAGGCCAGGAATCTGACCTCTGATGGTTTGTAGGTTATCCAAAAAGCAATTAGCCAGAGGAATTCACATCCTCAACTCTAGCTAAAGCAATAGAATTCAGACTCCATTTCTGCAGCAGACTAAGAAGACCTCAGGGGAGAAATGATAGGTGTGGATGTTTTCATATTAAAATTAATAAAATCTTGGCTGGGAGTTAGTGAATTTTTGGTAAGAAATGGTGATGATTAGTCATACTTAAGAAATTTGCACTGGTTTCAATTACTGCAGTTTAAGAATCTGCTATGTCCCCGGCCAGGGACAGAAAGAAGCTGAAAATTAGTTTTTAAAGGGAGATCTCAAGGCTCAGGGAAGTGATCAAGGTGAACATGAGAGTAACTGCTGTGTGAGGCCAAGGGTCCACCTAACTCATTATTCTCTGTCTGTAGTTAAAAGCCTGGGGAATGCCTTTGTTCACAGGAGTTAATTTCTGTCTTATATTAAGACATGATGATGTCCTATATCAAATGCTTGTTTCCCTGAGAAGAAAGACCTATGGAAGCCTGAACTCAAGATGGCTCAAAAGCATATGGTAATACCACCATCTCCTTTGATCCAGCTGCTGACACTGTCACCCTAGTAAGATGGGTGCTTGAACAATGTTTTACCTAACTCATGCAAAAATCTGGCTGTTTTTGTGGAAACACCCCTGCTGGTTTGGATCTTGGAGGGCTATGATTCCCTCACAGCTACCCAGGTGTCCACAGGACCCTCAGAGAAGAGAGAATTGCAATAACACACTATGCCATCTTCTCATCTGTGTAACTTCATGATGCAAAGAAGGTTGAGAAGGAGAGAAGGCCAAAAGCAGATACCTGGGGGAGAAGGAGACGAGGTACCAGTGCACAGGGACAGAGAGAAAATTAAACTTCTAGGGCAGGCAGAAGGGACTTCTTTACCAAAGCCTTTGTCTTTCTGTGGAGTTTCCTATATTTAATACAGTGACACCCAGCAACTGAAAGAAGTAACTAATGATATCTAAAACAGTTAACAGAACCAGTAAAATCAGTCTCAATAATTTGGGGCTGAAATAGCCCCAAAATCTGCAGACTATTCACCTCTGTGCACAAACTTGCTGTGTAATGCAAGCCTTGTAAAGGGCCCCTCTCTGTGGAGCTCTGTTTCATCTGTGAATTGGTGCTAAGCACTAGAGAAATAGCTGTTAGTGAAACAAAACTGATGTATTTTCAGCGAGAGGGTGCTGCAGTAGCTGAGTCTCTCATCCTTGGACACCGCTGGTAGATAACAGAATAGAATGAAGACCAGTCTAGGCAGTGGTCACACACTCTCTTCAATACCCTTTTTTAAAACTGGGAAGTTGGAGTAGAATATGTCAATCTAGCTGATTAGAGAGATTTCTGGTATCAAATGCCTGGTCCAAGTATCCTAAAGGTCATACCTTATATATAGGCATAGACATCTAGGTTTAGGCAACTGAATGCTTAAGGACAGAATTCAGCTCCAGATTGTGGACACCTAAATTAGTGTGCCTCTATGTGAAATGTTTACATTTAATTTAGGAGTCCAGCCTATTGTTACAGTCAATTTACACCTAGCCAATATGGTCAGTGGAAGGCAGATGTGTAGGTAGTTGACCTAGGATGCCTTTGTCTATTCACTTTTGTCCTTGAATAACTTCCTCTATCTGCCGCGTGGCCTCTCTGGAGAAGTGGGGATTGTTGGCTTGAAACTTGCATGCTGAAGTGGAGGGCACACCTTGCACAGTCTCTTTGGCTTAGTGGTCTAACATGAGGCTGTTTTGCAAATGAGGTACAGATGCAAATTGATTTAGTCAAGGACTCATCACTCAAGATTAAAGGGAGGGCAATGGACAGAAGTGCCTGAAGTGCAGATCTGACTCAGGGGTTCAGAGTCCCTCTTGTAATTAGCATTTCTTTTGGCTAGCTCTAGAGAGCTTCCCACTCAGCAGGGTAAGCAACAGTTTAAGAAACAAATACTCACCTCCCTATTGACTGCAGAAGGAGGGAGAGTGTTCTGACTCATCCTGATAGCACTGACGCTCATTTTAGATGTCCTGATGGCAAAAGGGGGCATGTAAAGCAGGTAACAGCAAAGTCAGCCTTCCTCTTGAAGGGCACCCAGCTTCTCATAAGTATTTACAGTCTCCTTCAAAGATCCTTCATTTTCCAAAGGCAAAATACTCAGTTCCAGCTACAGACTTAAGACCTCAGTTGGTAAAATCAAATGAAAATCCACTTCTTGCCCCTTATATGCCCTTACACCATCTAGTCCTGATTCTACTTTTCACTTATTTTCCTAAGAAGACAGGTTCTTCCCAGTGAAAAAGCCCCCCAGGCTGGTGGAATTAAGGTAAGACAGATTCAGCAGACTGCTCCCCAACATAAACTGTTCCGACATAGGAGATTTTGCTGATACCATGCCAAAAAGAAAGAACAATTGATGGCATAAGAATAATAGCATTTTCATGCTCTATTAGAATGACTTAGAGCAAGCTTTCCAAGACCTCCTCCCATGCTACTTCATTAGTTAAGGTAATTTGGAAATTTGTGAGACTGTGTGAGTCTTGGGGCCATCTAAAGTGCCAGGCGGTCAGTGTCTGAGGAACAGGTTGTCATAGTAGTTCCCTAACCATAGGCAGAACAGTTCAGTGGAAAAGCAGCATGACCATTCAAAGACATCTGGAATCCCCTGGAGTCTATTAATTCCCCGGGTAGAATGATGATAAATTGCTTGCAGGGAGAAAGAAAAAATCTTTATCTTTGAAGTGTCTGCCTTGTGTTAGGTATGAAATTTATTCCAGATACACAGGGTAACAATAACACAATGGTAACAATACTTTTGACATTATTCAGAAAGTATAGCCAAGGTCATGTGGTCTATCTTTATGACCAGAAGTTAGAAAATTTGGTAGTCTAGGTTTAATGCAAACGTGGATAAGCCAAATGTGCTGCAGTCAAGGCTTATCATTGATGGAATACTGGTCACCCAGTGCTTTAAGTAGTTTTCTTGTTCTTTATAATGGACTATATAAATATGCCTTTAGTTCAGGAATGTGGATATTTTTACTTAAAGTACAGCAATATTCTCTGATAACACAGCGCGATGCCATAGAAAGATAACTCTGCTTTTTGCTTTGCAAAGCGGATCCACTTGCTTGCAATCCCTTCCTTTAGATAAAGTACTTACTGAAATATCCACATATTGGTGGTTTTCAATGAATTCTTACAAGCCAGCCCCAGAGCTCACTCTTCAGCCAGACTGTGCTTGTATTCTGACATCCTCTACATCAAAAAGTCTCTTTCAGCCTTGAACAAGGAAGTCTGGAGGTCAGTGGAGGTCAGTAAGAAAACCTGATCGCTCTCCCTCATTTTTCTTTCCTCTTGGACATATTTACAAAGCTGCCTTTTCATCAGGCCCTCACTTTTTCCCCCGGTCCCCTCCTACTACCTACACCTCTTCTTCAAGGTGCTTTCTTGGTTGCAGCTATACTTCCAGTTTACTTTGTGAAGTTCTGCCAGTTTTATTCAGTATCTCTAACCTTCATCCTATTGATGCTTCCAGTTTGGCCAGTTCTTTGTCAGATGCTTGGATTTTTACAGGGGCATAAATGACTTAAGTTTTTAGTGCTCTCTCCCACTGCAAATGGTGAATGAAAGCTGTCTTCTTTGGATCATTAAAAAAAATCCCATATATGATATCTCATTAGACAGGTTCTTAAAAACTGTTCTTTCAACCTGTTTATAATAGTAAGTGATTATTACTAAGTGATAATGTGATTATATTATTTATAATTACCATAAATGCAGTTTTTTTGCTACGTTTCTGTGCCTAAACTTCCAGTGCTAGTTTTCATGTTTTAAAGTAAAGGTTTAATATAATCCATGGATCATTTGTAAACAATCAGACAGAATTTTGGAGGCTTTTGTGTGGAGTGAAAAAGCAAAGATTTTGACTCAAAGCCCATTCAAGTGAGTGGACATTCTGATATTTAATTACTTAGCATTAGATTGGGACATTTGAGTAGTGAGACACTAGGACTGTTAGTTCCCATTGGTAATGTTCAGGCTACTGAGCATCATAACAGTACTACTAACCATAGCCTGTCCGCTAAACTCTGCCAGGCATAGGACCTAGGATGACAAGAAACAAGTTTTCTAAAGTCTTAGTCTCATTTCATAGTTTTCTGCAGTTGCTCATCCATTCTGCAACCCATGCTATCTCTTCCCCAAGAGTCCTCCCATGCTCTCAGCCACCTAAAAACTGCCCATGTTTTGAAGCAGACTTAGATGTATCTACACAACCTAAGTCTTCTCCATTTTCCACCAAGTACAAGTGCAAACTTGGTAGACAAACTCTTTTTACACATAAAAAACAAACCAAGCCCCAACAGAATCCCCCTCTAAAAGCAAAGAAAAGAAGGAACTTTCCTTCTGGAAATATGGCAGAAAAAGGATTGAATTCAAGAGAAACCAGAAAAATCAAATCCTGACACTGTACATAGAACTTTTGTGTCATTGTAGACAGCAGCTTTCCTGACTCATTCAAAATTTTGATGTCACTCAAGCCAAATTATCTAATCACAACTTAAAATTTAGGCTTAAACTACTTGCTTAGGAAATACTGTGAAAGTTATTGGAACAGTAAGTTAGGAAACAGTCTATGTAATGATAATACCTTGAGATATGCAAATAGTCTAGTTCCTATTTGTTTTATCTATGGGAGGTGCAACATGTCTATTCTGACTGTCCCACATTGTGATTCAATGGAGTTCTCATTCCTTTTCCTCAGCTAAGCTGACTGTACCAGCAACAGGAAAATAAAAATTAAAAACATTAACAGTGCTTTCACATCCTTGAAGGATCCCACTCTGAGAGAACAGATGCACTGCCAGACTTACTGAGTGGGTGCCTGGTGCCAGTCTGCTGTAAGGAATTGCTGGTAGTGTACCATTTTTGGCACGGATCCTGGTGCAAAGCATAAAACAGGACCCCTTGCCCAGCCAACCATGAGTGCTTGGTCCTGTCCTCCCTCTTTTTTGTGATCCAGGAATTGCACTGTCTGCACTTCAATGTCATTGAGAATGACTTGAACAAGCCACACAGTTTCCTAAAGAAATGACAGCATTGATATAATACTCTGCATGTTTTTTAAATTGGTCGTGCACATTGCTAGTGCAAGTCCTCATTGAATCACTGCTTCTAAGAAAGTAAACATTTTAATTTTACAACAGCAGTGTTTTCATCAAACATCTGCTTCTTTCTGCAATGACACATAAATTCTCTTTGGATATCTGGTCACAAAGAGGTTGGCTGTGGGTGCAGACAGATAGATCAAAGCCATATTGGGATCAGTTGTAAAAGCACAACTCTTTCAACAATTTTCTAACTGAATTAATCAGCAATCAATGGCAAAACATACTGGCATAACATAGAGCAGCTATTATAAAGAGGAGGAAGGTCTAGAGGTCAGGGCATAAGTTCAGACTTTAAGGGACACAAGTCCAACTCCGCTCTCTCTGTCCTTCATGTGGGACCTTGGGAGGTGTGGAAGTGGTGGGCAGGATTAGTTTTTGTTATTTGAGCTCACCATCCATGACACAGCGTTAACGGTATTTTCTGTCACTCAGAGGATATTACGGAAGTGAATATATTCATGCTTAGAAGCAACTCTCACATCGCTGCAATGAGACATATCAGTACCTGGAACAGGAGGGGATTTATTCACAAGGGGACAACTTATAAACACTACACACTTTCATGTGCTGAAGCACTGTGTGATAGCTGACCATATCTGTCATGCAGACAAACAGGCAGATGTCTACTTGTACCAAGCTTCCCTCTGCTTTTATTAAACATCTTTTCATTGCAATACCTTAAGCCTGAGAGCACTCGAAAAACACAAGTCATATGATTGTTTAGTTAACTTCTTTTTAGTTAAATTCTACTGGAAACAAATAATAAACATTTTTTAAGATTGTGGATGTTTGTAAGAGAATTTATCTAAATAAAGGCAACACTTTCAAACTTTATTGCTAAGCAGTGTCACCTCAGTATTATGCATACACTTTTTTTTGTTTTGGTTTACACAGCAAACAACAGTAGAAGGAATGTGACAAATTCAACCGATGGTCTGAAAGGTACTTTTTATTTTGAGTCAAAAAAAGTGCACAACCCACTCAATTACTTATTAAAAAAAAAATTCTTTGCAGGTTTACAGCAATGATAACAGAGACTTGCACAGACATCCTTGGTTAGTCAGATATGAAAAAGATGTGAAGAATCAGTTTATATTGAAAGGTCCAGACTCTGTATATCTACCAGTTGCAGATATTGGCAAATAGTGATTGCAGTTCTGCACTTTGAGCTGGATAAGTTAACAGCAACACTAGAAAGAAATAGGAAAATAATTTATTGGATTCAAGAGAAAAAGACAATAACTTGAAAACTAAACATGTAAACTGACAGTCCTGAAGAAAAACATCTTGGAAGCTGCAAAGTTTCTTTGTGACGAGTGAACAGTAAACATAGTGCCAGCAAAGGAGAAAAGCTTTGCCACAGGTAGATCACACCAGAGTAGCTCTGTGTCTAGATAAGAACTTGATCCAATTACACTACTCCAATTTCAGGAAAGCATCAAACCATTGGCTGTGACTCAACATGGGAAATTACCATTGAGATAAGAGAAGGAAGTGACTAGTATAAGGAGGCAAGGACTTTCAAAAAAGGCAGATGTTATTACAGTTGTGCTAAACCCCAAAATTTTGCTACAGGGCGTCACCAGATGAGTTCAAGGAGCTATTTCAGGACCAGATTTGTTACATGGAGTATTTTAATTAATGAGCTGGCAGAAAAAGTAGATACATGCCAATTTTATCTGTGGATGAAAAAATGTATTGTCTGTATGAAGAAAAATCAGCATGTGGTACCAGATCAAGTGGATGGTTAGTTAGATGGCCTTCATGAGTGCTGCGGTAGAAACTGGAAGTTTTGGCAACAGAGCTGCCAGGGAGCATCACAGAGCTGTACTGACCACTTTGTACCAGCTTTGCCTTAGCAGTGTCTTTTCCAACTCTGTATCACTGGTAACACCATCAGACATACTGCCTGTATCCCTGTTCACATGGGATTAGGAGACAGTAACTAAAACAGGACATGTGCAGTTTATCAGGGCAGTCATAGAACCACAGAATGGTTTGGGTTGGAAAGGACCTTAAAGATCATCAAGTTCCAACCCCCCTGCCATAGGCAGGGACACCTTCCACTAGCCCAGGTTGCTCAAAGCCTCATCCAGCCTGGCCTTGAACACCTCCAGGGATGGGGCATCCACAGCTTCTCTGGGCAGCCTGGGCCACTGCCTCACCGCCCTCACAGTGAAAAATTTATTCCTAATGTCTAGTCTAAATCTGCCCTCTTTCAGCTTATACCCGTTACCCCTTGTCCTCCCACTACACTCCCTGATAAAGAGTGTTTGGAGACCAGAAGAGCTTGTCTTGGTTAGTCCAGCAAAACACAGCTGAGCAAGGATACAATTGCTCTCTATAAACATATCACAGAGTAAATGCCAGAGGAGAAAAAGAACATTTCAGCTAAAATCTAGCAACAGAACAAGCAGGGCCATAAATAAGCTTAAACTGGAAATTAAATTATTTTAAGCTGTAGAAAAACATCACAAACATCTTCCTAAAAACATTTTAGCAGGGAGGAAAGAAACACAGCTAGTTTTAAACCAGAACTTTCTTGGTCTATGAAAAACTGCCTGGGATGAAGGGGAATGTGGATAGAAGAAGACTAGGTTATGACACGGGGGATCCCTTCTGTTTTTTCCTGTATACCTAACTTTTGGCAAAAGCCTCAATTCAAGTAGGTTAATCAATTCCTATTTCAAGCAGAATTTTTTTCTTTCCTTTTATGGCAGGTCCAAACTCTTCTGGCTACTGCTGTTAACGACATGAGCCAATATACTGAGACAGGGCTTCCTCTTGCTTCAAATGCAACTACAAACGTGCTCTCAGTAATGCACAGCACTGGCAGCAAAGCACCTTGATCATTGTTGGTACTTCTTATGGGACATATCTCAAAGCAGCTTTTAATATTTTGGCTTGGTATCTGACTCCTGTAATTTCCCAAGCAGACTCTATCTATGCTTTATATAATAACACTGTTGTCCCTGATACAGATCATTAAATATCTGCAAATGAGATGGAGACACATGTGGCTGGCTTAATGGCCTGACTTCTGCAATGTTCAGTCATATGGAAGGTTTGGCTCTGTCTGCTGCAGTGGTCATGTGCAAAACATGAAGACGACAGCTCTTACATTCCAGAAGTATGGCAGGGCAATGCATTATTTCCAAAATGCATTTTAGTTGTGATGGTTTGGAGATTTAGGATGACGTAAAAATAAAGGAAAAAGGCAGTTCCATTTACACTCTGGGCCACAAAGAAGAAAGACTCAGGATATTAAGCTGAGCAAATAAAGATAATTTCAACACACACTTGTAAATCAAAGATGTAACATGAAAAAGAATACAGGAGCTCCTCACAGCACACTGTCTAGGTTTAACATCCTCATAAGGAAACGGTATAATGGTTTGGTAAATTTCAGAAAATGTAAAGTATAGAATTAACTGAATAATTTGCATCTGTTTGATAAAATCCTAATGCAGAAAATAACATGGTAGATAAAACTCTTAAGTTGTGTAAGCAAAACAGCTTGCAGAATATGCAGTTTAGTGCACCTAGCACAAGAACAAAAGGACATCATATTTTAGACTCAGGTGTAGGAAGATGTGACCAAAGAATCTATATCCAGGAAACACCTACATTCTGCAAAATTAAGTACCCATATAAGCCTGTATTAGGAAAAAGTATGTGTGGAAAGCACAGGCAGCAAAGAATTGAGTATACACAAAGATAGAGACGGTGAGAACAAATGCCTAAGGACAGGTTTTAATTTGTTGGGGCATGACATGAAAGAGAAGACATTTTTTAAAAATCAATGACATTGTTATGTGAACTGTTCTGACACTTATGTTGGTTTCCAGCAATATGTGCTGGCTTTGGCTCAGTTGTTCAGGTGAAGAAAACCTGAGCAAACTTCAGGAAAAAAATGCATAGACCCAACAACAGGTTTTCTTGACAATCTCTGCATTGGAAAACTCAGTTAAGAAGTAAATTGTATTGATTTGTATTATGTCAGACAAGGCCGTATCTTTGCTTAGTCAAGAATACCCACAGCACTGGTAGGCTGAAAATGAATGAGATTTCAAAGATACATAAGTAGGATATCCAGCTCAAATAAATGGCAAACAGCTAGGATTCACAAGTGCCATTCAACCAAGTTAATTACAGAGATCAGCATTTCTACAGCAACCCAGAATAAATGCAAGGCTTTCCTTTGTGATTTAATAGTCTCAGGATTATGCAGGCTGTTTCAGCTTCACAGACATCATTCCCAGTTCTCAAATAGCACTTGCCAAGGCTTTGAACACCCTCCAACCAGGGTTACCCAATCCACATCCCCACATCTGAAGTGAAGCTGTGCTCATGAGGCAGGGTTTGTCCTGCTGTGAAGGATGATGAGATCCCAGGAACAGGCATAAACTGCAGACAGGGATCTCTCACAGAGATCCTTAAGACATTGGAAAGGTGAGCTAGAGAAGGACTGCACTATTCTTGCCCTTTTTTTTTTTTGTAATATATGTTCCTTCCATAAGCAGTTACTGGAGGTGATGGGCACTGGGCAAGGTTGACTTTTGCCTTGACACAGAATAGCCCCTCTCATGCTCTTTTTTCAGTTACCAAAGCTTCACTGGTACTTTTGCACCAAGTACCTGTCCCATTGACAAACTGGTTGTGAGGACAACAGGAAAATTTCCATCATTAGCTCCACTCATTGCAAATAGGGATGTTAAAAATGTGGCCTGGGGTGAAGAACTGAGGAGCAATGGAAATAATGCAGTTCAATGGAGCTGAAAGAGCTCCTCTCCAGAACTGTCAGAGTGAAGATTCCCTGCCCCAAGGTGCTGCCGTGGAAAAAGGATTGTTTTACCCTTCGGTGTGCTAATGGCAGGGTTTGTTGCCGCTATCTTCCACTGCCCCATGGGGAAGAAGAGAAAATAAAAGGATCTACTAAGAATTGCCCTGGAAAGGTGGAATTACTGTTCCAACTGCCTGTTGTTGGACTGTTCATGTCTTCTCATATGCTCCACAGTCTGTACTACGGAATAATTGCAATTTTTCTTCACACCACATGTAACGTCACCTGCCTTAAGCCTTTATCAAACCATGACAGTTCTATGTGAAGTGTCAGCAAGGTTTACATTTTCCTTACTGCTTTTAGAAATTAGGGTTTTGGTTTTCAATTAGGACAATAAATTATCAAATAAACTAACTGAGATATGGGTTTCGACGTAAGCCAGCTTTCATCTCAGTGACTTGTAGAAATTTCCCAAGCTATATAAACTGCATAGCTCACACAGCATGGGACACTTCTAGGATCTCTCACTTACCAAGTCTCAATCTTGTACGGTCAGCTCAGTTTCATTTCTTTCTCAGAGGCCAAATGGACACATTCACTTACATCCAGATGTCAGGGTTCACAGACTAAATGCCATTCTCCAGGCTGTTTTTCCAGGGCAGGGTTTTTAAAGAGTCAAATAGCAGGGGTTAAGAAAAAGCACAAAACACACAAACCTATACCTCCATAGACTAACTCTAGCAGAGCTCCACCTCCCAGCCTGAGGGCAGCCAAACAAGAGCCTGGGAGCTGTGCTAATCCCTAATTAAATTTAATCTACACTAGAAAAGGTTTGTTGATTTAGCTAGATAGGCAGAGCAATGATGACAGGTCAGTCCTAATGTAGGCTTAGCTGTAAGAGGAAAAAAAAAAGCCTCCAAGAGCATAACTGATAGCAGTTGGTGTGCAAAGTGAACTCTACTATAGAAAGCACAAGATTCTTACACTTGTGCAACTTGCATCAATGGTACGTGACACTGTGAACAAGTGATCTGCGGAGCAGCAGCAGACCGTGAGTCCTTCTCTAGTTCCCTTGACTGCCTTGCAGAAAGCCTACAGTTTGCACACTCGAACCAGCCCAGAAGCTGGCCTCTGTTTTGGCCATGGTGGGGTATCTGCTGCGGCAGTAGCTGTTACTACTGTGAACTGGAGGGCAGATGCTCTGCCTGAGCCACAACAGGAAAAGAGTCGAAACTCATCTTAAATCCCCTATTGGACGTATGCAATGCTACATACATATATACACATATTTATAGAATCACAGAATCAAAGAATGGTTTGGGTTGGAAGGGGCCTTAAAGATCTCCTAGTTCCAATGCCCCTGCCATGGGCAGGGACACCTTCTGCTAGACCATACTGCTCAAAGTCTATGTACAAGTTTATGCATTGTACCAATGCATGGATAATCATTCAAGCTTTCGCTGTTGAACATACTCTGATAAAACAAGATATGCTTTTGGCTGACATGACTGCACCAGTAAAACCTGGTAAGATAAACCAGTATGCAGGAATTTTGTCATCCTCTCTCTAGAGATGTCTACATGACACAGGAAAGAAATTACCAAACACAAAACCTGCAATTAAATAATTTCTCTTTTTTTTTTTTTTTTTTTTTTTTTTTTTTTTTTTTTTTTTTTTACTCTTTAAGTATCAAGGCACATTATTTTCTGTTCTGAAAAATAATGGCTACTTGCGTAATTATTACGGATCCCAGACAGAAGGGGAATCTATATACACATCCTGTTAACGTGCTGTTCTCTGGGACTGGAAACTCCCAGGATGTACTTGAGCAGGTTCCAGATGCTACCTCCACGCCCACCTCTGCTTCAAGCTTGTGTAATGTTCATTTGTTTCGAAAATAGGTTATTCATGTACACCAGCTATTTTAACATTCTCACAGGGACTGCACATCCAAGGGGAGAAGAGTTTGTCATTTTCGGGGCCATAGCTATTACTGTAGCAAAGACTAGTAAAGAAAATGTCACTGAAATTAGCAGATTAGAAAAAATATAGTTTAATTGGCTGACACATGATAGCAATCTTATAAAATAACCTTCTATTTTGGTCACTTTGAGGAATGGATGCTACTTAATAAGTACTGAAGTGAGCCTCAAAATTAAATAATCTGAAAAGCATAAATATAATAAATGAGTTTTTCCATAATCTAGTCTCACTGGAAATGCTGTAGATAGTAGAAATCTATTTCTAAAAAATCAGGTCATCACTTTAATTAAATCTGACATAGACATAAAAGCATGCATATAAAGCCTGCATTTAATAAAGAACAATTTTGCACCTCCAACATGTCAGTGAAAGATTACACTACACAGAATAAATGCCTTTGAACCCTGTTATTTTAATCTGAAATTTACATGACACATCTTCTGAGGTATAGTCATGGATCTGTTTTACATAAATGCAGAGTAAGGACTGTTTTCCTTGCACTTCTAGACTAACTTTCGGCATTTAGCTTTGATCTTTGTCAGTATCAAGATGGAACAATTTCTGCCATTAGATACCAGAGGCAATTTACTCTCAGGCAATCACAGTGTCTCAGATGTGCTGCAGGAAAAAACAATTAAAGAAAATACTTTCTGTTCTATGGGAAGGGGAGGGTAAATGCAGAAAAAAAACCAAGTTTTTTCTCCAAGAATGTGGGCGAGGAGCTGGGGTCGAGGAGAGGAACACTTTTTGGCTGAGCATCTGATTGGAACTTCAGTTCTAGATGGGCTTTACATGGGTCACCCAAGGGAAGACAGCTGCAGCTGTAATGCAGCTCTTAACGCATAAATGCTATGCTAAGCAAAGCATACTGCAGCCTAGACTTTGGCAGTAAAGGTAGAAGTATGACTGCAGGGAGAACTGCAGGTTCCCTGCTGAAACAAGCCCCGGAATAGAAGTGAAGACTGAGTCAAGTCTAACACTGATAACCACAAATGGCCAGTTGACAGACCATTTTGCATAAAGTAGAGTGTGGTTGCAACAGATCGCATCTCTTGGGAGCAGAGTGAGAGCAAAGGAAAAAACCAAAATCAGAGAAAGGACTGAGAATGTGCAGTGGCTGTGTACCTGTTCCTTACTGTGTGAGTTAGTGGGTGACCTCTATTCTACAACTCGGACATCAAAGGCTGTACAATCAAATGCTATTTAAGTGACGAGAAATTCCCTTCATTTCTACTATAAAAGGACTGGCACACATATTTTATGAAGGATTTCAAACTGGTCATAAGAAAAACAAAAAAAAGCCTTTAACACCAGTCCTCTACTGCAAACACCTGTTTAAATGTCTCAAATTAGATTTTGTTGGAAAAAAGATACTGGCACACTCATAACCTGACATACTTTCCATTATAAACTCATTTCTAGTGTAAACTCTGTATGTACAAGCTATAAATAGCACCTTGTCTACAACATAGACTTTCATTGTGTGCTCTGAATTCAGAAACAATATTTGGACTTTAGCTTATTTCCTCCTTTATAGTTCTTCATCACTTCTACCATTTATTTACTATTTATTTACCTTTTAATAAAATTTTGTAAGAAACTTTTTCCATAATATTTTTCAGACAGGAAAAAAGATGTGGCAGCAGTGAAAGACCTCACACTTGTGGTTCAGTGAGCAATACAGTGCAGTTCCTTGCTGTGCCATGGCATAACAAGCAGTAAAACCCAGGAAGAAAGAACATCCAGAACTATGGTCCAGTATCCTTCAATTCAATGTCTAGCCTCTCGGTGCTTGCTTCAAACTTTTGCAGCTATTAAGCACCTCCAATTTGTCCGTCCGCTGTGATTTTATGCAAAGTAAGTTTTTTTTACCTTTCCTCAGAAGCCTTCTTTCCCTTCATGAAAAGTTTCAACCATTTTCCGCTGTGCACATTCACCTCCAGCTTAAAAAAATCTCTTTTTTTTGTGCTTACATGGTAAGAAAATAAAAGAATAAAATCTAAGTATCTAGTGTTCCCTATGACATGTAGAAATAGATCCTCTAGATGTTCCACAACATTTAGAACAATGCTACTACCTGAAAAAAAAGAGAAATATCTATGAAAAATTAACCAAACAACCAAAAAAACCTAAGGTAAACCTTTCTAAAGTGTATGAAGGTATTTGAGTCTGCTGGGTTTTAATGTTTTACAAGGATAAAGAGAAATACAATAATATCTATGTAGGTACAGTTTCCATTTTGCTGGTCATCAGAAAAAAGGAAAAACAATCTAACTTTTGGGGGTTGGCAAAACAGAGTAGTGGGTACCATCAAAGACAAATATTGTTTGTTTTTCAGCATGCAAGATGTTTGGTTAAACAACACTGTCTATACTTCTTGGTCACTGAAGCAAAGGTTATTAATTTCACAAGAGACATCCACAGTTTACTCTAGTGATATGCTACAATTTGTGTAACCATTTTCAGCAGGGCAAGCTAGCTGAGGCAATATCCTGACCTGAAAATATTTTCTGGCAAAGTGTTCCTTGCGGTCTGTTACTTGAGTCTCATGGTGACTCTGTACAATATCTCTGAGCAGCGCACAGGATGCAGTCATTACATAGACACTGTAAATGGAGTTTGTCACCATCTGTATATATTGGCATATTCAGGATTCTCTGCATAATGTATGTGCACAAACAAGCAAAAGCCATAAGATTTCTCTTTGCTTTGAAACTGCTAAATGTGTTCCAGAACATAAGTTTATATTTTAAAAAAAAATTAAAAATAATTTTAACTTCACCTCCCCTTTCACCAAAAGACAATGCTGGTTGCCATCTTTGTAATGCAATTTAAGATGCAGGCATGAAAGTGATTTGTAAGAACCAAGTATTATTTTCACAGTTCTGAAGAAAATGTTCTGAATACGAGTTCGTGGCAAGCAATTCTGTGGTTCCTAGCTGAACCTGCAGTATTCTGGCTAGAACAGTAACTCTCAGAGGGGCCCACAGCTCCTATTCCTTTCAAAGAAGTGAAAGTATAATGTCAGAAGTGCGAAAATTACCATTTAAATACAACATATTAATGCTTTCATGGGTAATAGCCTTAGCAGAAACACTCAGCTAGTTCCTTGAAGTTAACTACTGCAAACAGGTGGAATGGGCACATACAAACTGCTGAGAGATACGGGGTTGAACCTCTGTTCCTTCCATGTGCCACTTCTGCCACGTGGCTATGGTGCTTACCATATCTGCACACTATGGGGACAGGACATCACACTTCTCAAAGCATCATTTACTACTGTTTGCCCAAGTTCATGTTGGCTTTCCTGAAACTCCAAGGTCATAAGTGTCCTCTCCCACATGCTAGAATCTTGAATAACATGAATTCTCTAAAATCCTTGATATCTTCTTATGCAGCAAATACTCAGCTTCAAATATGAGCATGGTGTATAGAAACTGGTTTTAATATCAAAGTATCTTGGGAGTGCACTTAATGGTGTGCAAAATGGTGCCCTGGCCCCATGGTCCTTATGAAATAAATAGGCACAAGATGTGTTGTGCTGACTGGGATGCTTAAGAGGAAAGTAGAGGAAGATTTGACAAGGGCGATGTGAGATGCATTTCTAATGCTGTGGTTAAAGAGACAAGCCTCTTTGACATGTATGCTGCCAAAGTTGGCTCAGGGCAGCTTATGCAAACAGGCAGTTGCTAGGACTATTGGAATAGGCATGGTCTCACCATGTTTCTTGCCTATGCCAGAACCCAAGAGACTCCTTCCCTCTGCTCTCTGTTCCAGCTCTGTCTGTCATCCTTTCCCTTTGGCAAAAGATGCTTGACCAAAAAACAGCTGGAACCCTCCTCCTTGAAATGACAAAACTCATTTGTGTTGGTAAACCTTCATGACTAAGATGTCAGGAACCAAAATATGAACTTTGCTTTGTGAGATATCAAGCACATACCCTCTAAAATATGATCAAGAAATCAGCAGAGCAAGGATTGACATACTGGCTCAGGGTTGGCCTGGACACATGTCAGCTGGTCAGACCCTTGGCACTGTTTGCCAAAGAGGTTTTGTGATTGGGAAAACTGTTTGAGAGAAGAACGATGGCACAGTCCTGCCCAAGGCTACAGCTCAGTGTGTGGTTTGCAGCCTGTCATTGCCTAAGTAGTGGCATGGCTAGATGGGGACTTACCAGTGCAATGGGAAGCTTGGCTTCCCAAGTTTATCTCTCTCAGACTTGAACTAGCCGTCTTCCAATGCTTTGACACAGAGAAGACCAAAGACTCTGATAACTGAATCCTTCCTTCAACACATGGAGGAGTAAAACCTTTACAACAGCAGCAATCCGTCTAACCCAAGAAGCTAGGATGGAATACGAGACATATTGATGTAACTGTTGATGTAATTGGTCAGTCTCTGAAATAACTTTACTTGCTTTGAATATGTAATAAATACCTAAAAGTATTCCCATTAAGTCTATGAATTTATAAATAAATCATTTCAGAAGCTATATATACTTTAAATGGAAGATGGAGTCAGAAAATCAAAAGGAATATTATCAGCTTCTGAGTCAATGAGCCAGAAGACATTAGCATATGCAATCTTTACTGTAATTATTCAACATTTTTCAGGCTGCTGTGTTAACCTTTGGAAAAGTAAACAATGGAAAGTTACATGACTATTTTCAGCAAAGCATAAGCCAGAACTGCCTTTTTTGTCTTGTTCGTCTGAAACAATAACCTCATTTCTCAAACCATTTTGATCAGATTTTTATTTGCCTTCTACTAATGTAGACATTTATATCTTTGTAAAGTAAATGTACAGGATTCACATACAATAAATCTTAAATAACATGAACAATGGGGGTTCCCTTGCATCAAAAAAAGGTGCACAAATTTTCATATAGCATTTCTATTACTATATGTAGTTTTTTAGTTTTAACTTTGATCACTAAAATATTATAGATATAAGTGACAAGCTTTATGAATTTTTGTAGGGTTTTTTGTTCCTGTTTCCACATCTTCTCCGTGTAGTTTTCTAGAAGTAAATTGAAAAGCTTCTGGGGCAGAAGATGACTTTTTAAAAAAACTACACAATTCCCAGCAGCCTCAGGCTATCTAAATTATTTTCCTTGCCTACACATCCATTTCAATCTTCTTACTTTCTTGTAGTTTTTAACATGCAGGTATCACTTCTTTATTCGGAAAAATGACTCTTTGAAGTGCTATAGAATACGACAGCCCCAAGCAACATGAGTGCTAAGAACTACTCCAGCTTTTAGAGGAACTGTTGTTTTGGGCTCAGTGACTGGCTTGACGTGATTCAGTGTTGCACGAAAGCCCATAAACTCCTTTGGAATCACGAGTTTAGCATAAAAACAGTGATGTAGTATCAACTGAGCAACGATCGACGATACACTTTCCATGCAGTTCCTCTGGATTTCTTTCATTATCCTTTCTTTCATCCCTCCCAAAGCCATTGGAGATGGTCAGGATTAGATTGGCTTGCATGGATGCAGATATCCAGTTTCTGGGATAGCGTCACAAAACTAAAAATATATGGCACTAAGCTGGAGGTAATAATATGCCTTGCTTGACTGAACTGGTTGCACAGCCACATTTTACAGGCAGCTCTATACCACTACCAGATAAACTGATAAGGTTGCTTACATGAATCTTCTGTATCTTCATACGACCTCTGTGAAGAGGGTAGGTTTTATCATCCTGTTTTTATAGATGGAAGAATGAAGGACTGAGAGCTCCCAACTTATTCAAGGTCATGCAGGGATTTAAGTCTGAGCAGGGAACTGAAACTATGCTTCTCAAGCAACAGTAAAATATCTTTACAGCAAAGTGTCTTAACTACTCAGTAATACTTTCTTCCCTGTTGCAAGTAATACATAATATAACACTTAATATCTGTTTTCAGATGGCTGAATCTCAAACTGATGTTGTGTTACATTCTCTCTGATAGTACAGCAACCACAGTTCTCCCCTTCAAACAGCAAGGCGTTAAGATGGCAATAATGATTTCCTATAAGTCCTTTGTGGGCACTCCACTATGCACCGAGAAATTATCAGTCTCAGTGGCAGGGAGATATAAGCAGTAGGGTAGTGGTCTTCAGATTTCCAATAAAATTGCCTTGCTTGTAAACATACTAGAATTCCTGCAGCTGTTAAACGATAAGCTATATTAGAATGATACAGCAAGCACTAACTTATCACTAATGGTCTGTTTTGTGACTATAGACCTTTGGCTATTCTCTATTATGATTTTATTTCAGAAGGAGGAAAGCAAAGGTCAGAACACAGGCAAAACTTCTGGTTCCTTCCTCACTGTCCATTCAACACACTATATGGAATATATTTGAAGTCATTTGGAGATGAAAGATAAAAGACTTTTCTAGCACTGAATCAACCACGAAGTACCCATAGCTTCCCAAGTCAGTCTAGCGATGCTGAACAGTTTAATGCTGGAGAATTTCATTAAAAGTCAAAGCCAAGCGCAATTAAGGGCTGCACGGTAGGAAATTGAAGAGTCAATTGGGAAACATAGTGTAAACAAGCCTTGTGTTTTCTGTATGCTGTCTTTCTTTGCTTCCTTCTCTAGATTCATCTGAACACAGTTTTAAGAGGACTGTTCAACATTCGACAGCAGTAGCTGCCACACACAGAATGAGGTGTGAGCTTCCTCCTCACGCCTCTCTGTTCTGGTTTGAAGAAACGTAATATTGCAGTTTTGATCTTTTTTACTCTTTGTTTTGCATTATTTTTGTCCTTCTTCCTCTTTCTTTGAATGGCATTGGAAAATGCTGCTGGAGTGGAGATTTGGCATCATTTTGCAATATCTTGTCCTTCTTTATTTTTGTGCTTTTTAATATCCAAGTAGACAAGAAAGAATCCACAGTCCTTCATAGCTAAAATCAATGACTCTTTTTCTCTTCAGTCCCATGAGTCCAGATGATACATGAGCACACGTGAATTTGACTGTAGGAGTCTAGTTCGACCACCCTGCTGACAGCAGGGTCAGGTAGAGCTGTTTGCTCAGGACTGCGTCCTGTTCGGCTTGGACCGTCTCCAAGAATGGAAATGCTTCCACCATCTCAGGGCAACATGTTCCAGTGTTCAATCACCCTCACAGTTTTCTTGCATGTTTAAGCAGAATTTATTGTATTTCTGTGTGGGCCCCTTGCCTCCTGTTCATGCCACTGGGTATCACTGGGATGAGAATGCCTGTTTCAGTCTCACTTGAACCCATTGATAGAGGATTGCTAGAACAAATCATGGGTTAGGACTCTCCAATTTATTTCTGCAGTTCACATATTCAAGCTTCCCGTTGTAAGTAAAAAGATGAAAAAGACTTGTCTTAGTGGGAGTCAAGACTTATCTAATATAATGACTTTAAAACTGATGACCTAATAAAAGAAGCCCACAAAATGTTATAAATTGCAAGAGTTGACTGATATGCTTTCTAGGCCATGTGCCATATTTAAGCTTCCATGACAGAGAAACATGAACCAAATTCTCTTTGAGGTAAGCCCACATGTATTTCCTTCGTGCTACATTGTATTTACTGGAAGAGCTTACAGAAATCCAGAATTACCTTTTACATTTTCTTCCAGATCTGCAAGGTTTCCTAAAATGACAATAAGTATCCCAAAACCATGGGAATAAAAAGTTACAGCTGTTGACCAGCAGAGTGTTTAATTTGTCCTTTCGTTCATATTTGTTTGCACATTGCACAGCAACTGAACTTGCAAGCCTTTGATTGCAAAAGAATAAGCATATTCTTGCTTCTGGTTTTCCTCTAGACTGCAAAGTCTGTCTATACATTTTCCTGAAGTAGACACAATGGGACTGTGACTCTGTTGCCAAAAGAACCATTGTTCATAGGTTGCATTTCTGTGGACTTAGAAGAAAGACAAAATTTCTTGAACCAAGGTCCTGGATTTCTAATGAGCCACAGCTTAGGGCAGATTCAAGGCTGACATAAGAAATATGCTAAATTGGCTATTTGGTGTCAGAGGAACTCAAAGATGGTGTGCTTCCACATCGGAGACTCCCATCTTCCTCTTTTTAAATATATTTGTTAGGGTGAGCTCTTGCCCTCTGACTTGTGGGTTCCATTATTATACTACATCTGTAAGATTTAATTTAATTTTTATGTGAGAAACTCAATATAAACCGGACAGTTGGTACTAATATATATATATATTATATACACACACAAGCATAAAACCTGTAAATGATAGTTCCATGGTAGTTTCTGGAGTAATAAAAAATAAATAAATAAAAATAAATCAATGCATATCATTGTCTGCAAAAGGAGGGTTGTTTTCTGAGATGAGTATTTGGCAAAATGCAAGGCACAGAAACAAATATAGATTTGCTCAAACTCATAATCAGATAGAAATAAAAGTCACATTTCTCCATTATAATGTCAGAAGAAAGCTGAACTCCAAATAAACAAATTGCAGTAATTCAGTAATGGTGTGGTCCTGGACCAATATTCCTCAGATAAAGTAATAGAATATGCATCAATCATCAGATGCACAAAAAGTAAGTCACCCTCACAACATGACTTGACAGGATCTATGACTTCTGGTCTGCAAATAAATGTTTGTGCTTTCCCTTGACACTTACAGGGTTTTCCATAAATGTGGTAGCTTTAACTTTCTGATAGATGACCATTATTCCTTGTCAATGTTCTATTCAAGTGACATCTCACAACTCTCTGCATATTTTTTGCTGCTTGATACTTCTTGAAAAATAGTAAAACTAAAGTTTCTATCAGCTTGATACCTAAAATGAATCACTCAATGCAGTGATATGCATAGGTGAGGATGCTTTCATCTCAAATTTGCAGTATGTGATTAAAAATAAGTAATTCTCCACCTCCATTTACCCAGATGATATCCGAAGCCAGACTGGACTCAACCATATCCGCAAAGATCATGTATTTGAGTTTCTACATTCGAGAACAAAGAGTTATCTTCATGAGCCACAAACTGTGAAAACTCACTAACCTCTTTAGATTTTGTTACTCTTCTGCTTGTTTAGATGCTGAAGAGAGTCATAACTTTCAAAAGTATTTCTCCCAAACAAAACTATCTAATTCAGTAGAATTGTAGAAAAGTTGTCCAACAGAGAACCAAAAGTAGTCACCACTTTCCTATTTCTATCCATTTTGTCTAATATGGTATTGAGCACAGAAACAATGGGACTTCACAGGCTTTCCAGGAAACCTATGCCTGAGCTTTCTCATCTTCTAGAAATCTCTTTGTCCAGTCTTTCTTCCTGCCGTATGCACCCAGTACTTCTCCTTTTCTCTCCTATAGACATAGAAAGTGGATGATTTACTATATCTCTGTAGCATTTTTTATGATTTAAGAACTATTATCAGGCCCGTTGTTCAGTGTATTCCTCTTTAGGCTACACTAAGCTAGGTTAGGTTTTTGAGTTGATTCTTCTGACTACTGCTTCCTAAAATATAATTTCTATTATTTGCCTTATGACTTTCTCTAGCTGGTCGATACAGCTCTCAAAATGCAGTATCTGGCACCAGAACAAGCTCAAGTAAGACCTTAAACCCTACTCATATTTGTAGATTGTTTTCTTTCTGCCTCGGTTTACCACATTTTATTTGTTGCAAATATTTTTTTCCATTTTCTTTTCTCCGGTTAGGCAAAAAAATTTAACTTCAAGGCATAGCTCCCAAAATAATTCAATCTCTTCCTGTTTCGCATTTTCTAAAAACTTAAGCATATTTTATTTTCCATTATCCAAGTTACTACTGAAAATATTGAAGGGTACCAAAGCTGACTAGCCCTGACAAATACCCATTTGATATGTGCTTCTGTTTTCACCGTGAGCTATTGATTTCCTAACCAGTTTTGAAAACGTCACACTAGTTTTATCAAGACAATATCGTTCCAGCTTGCTTATGAAGACGTTAAACATGCCACTATCACTCCACCATCCTACTGGGGAATGCCCTACTGGATTTGAAAGTTTTTCTTATTATCTGATTTGATCAGAGTGGAACATACATTAAAATGCAGATGCAATCAGATATGAAGGTTGCTTTGGAAAGATGTACTAGTTGCTCACTTTTAGCCCACTCGTGAGGGAAGCCAGAATTAAGTCATAGAACCACAGAATGGTTTGGGTTGGAAAGAACCTTAAAGATCATCAAGTTCCAACCCCCCTGATATGGGCAGGACACCCTCCACTAGACCAGGTTGCTCAAAGCCTCATCCAGGCTGGCCTTGAAATGCCTGGAAACCAGATGCAACAAGCCATTCATCGTCTAAAATACCAGATGTTGGTATTAAGGAGAACCATTCAGACACATTGGCAAATGTTTTATTATACATTTGATCTACTCTGAGAGATTCTTGGTTAAAAATCACATTTTTTCCTTCTGGATTTCCCAGGACATATCATGGTTTATTTAATTGCACAGCACCTTGGCTCCTGTACAGACATTCTACTCCTGCCTGCTCTTTTCTGCTTTTTTGTATTTTATGTTGTCAGAGTGGGACCAGAATGTTACACATCTGGAGTGCAACTGTTTTTTCTCTGGCACATGGTTTACAGGCTCAAAGGAGCTATGTTGAAAGACATATAACCCCAGCAGCCCAGTACTTCTATCTGTCTCCTGCTATGTGGTCACTTATGCACACGGTGTGATGGACCAGGTCACTTCAAACCCACACAGGGACCAGTCACACCAGTGTGCCATACCAGGCACCAGTCACTGGGGAAATGACTTTCCCTGGCACTCAAACATCTTGAGAGCCCATTTCTTTAGCAAAAGCTAAAACTAGTTTATTATTTCTGTGTCCTTTCTCAAGTGATGATATTTCAGAGAATAGATCTGCAGTACTATGTGGCCAGATTAGAACCTGGTTTACCAAGACTTTTAATCAACATTTACGAGTAAAAAGATGGTAGTCTGTAGTTACCTTTATCAATACTGACAGCTGAATTACTATCCTCTCTATTTATGTTTAAGCTGGGCAAAACCTGGAAAATGTTTGAGAGATCAACGTCTTCACTATCTCCCATTGGTTCTTGGCTCACAGAGATGACCATTACGTCCCCAAAGTACATCAAAACATCGTGACATGATATATGTGAGCAGACACACCACCACACGCACAGCCAGACAAATACACAGTTATTCACTAATGAAGTGTTTAGAATAATTTAGGTTGGAAAGACCTTTAAGATCATTGAGTCCAACTGTAGCTTATTTCAGTATACCAGTGAAAATGTGTTCTAATCAAACCAATCAAAGAATAAATACAGCAACATCTGACCAAAAACCCAAAACAAACAAAAAAATCTGCCTACTTGACTTGCTGATAGAAGCTGGATCACACTTTCTTTGTCTGAAATTAACAATATGCTCATTAACCTTTTAAGTTATGCATGAAATTAAAAAAGCAGAGCTTCACTACTGCACGTACAGCATCTCGGGTGTTAGAAAATGTGAGGAAATTACCTTAGGCAACAAGTAACATGTATCAGAAGGTGGCAGCATCATTGTGGTCTGCTGTAGTTGCAACACACGTGTATGACTGCAATTTCAGTAAAAGACTGACCGCTTCTACTATAACATTATTTTTGTCTGATGTGGTTTTTACAAATCTCTTGGTTGGGCCCAACACTATAATGTTTTCACAGCTATTACCAAAAAAAAAAAAAAAAAAATTGCGATGTGCTTTTCTCATTTCTAGGTAGTATGTTTGTACACGAGTTAGGGCTCAGTTGTTTTTGTTTTGGTTTGGGGTTTTTTTGCCTGAAAATATGTTTATGGTAAAAAACAACCACTGCATAGATATTTTGGGGTGAAGCATGTATTTTCTCAAATACTAATAGATAAACGAGTAGTTACTCAGTTCCGATTGTAGGGTTTGGGAAGTTACTTTAGCAAAGAACTTTTTTTTGTATATTAAAGATGTACTTCTGCACACAGATTCCATAGGTCCAGGTCTTGATTCCTCCACTCTTTGTACATGTGCACAGTTTTAATTAACGCTTTATTGCTATCACTGAGGTACTTAGGTCTATAAAGCTAAACAGATTTGCAGGTTAGGAGCTTTATGTACTGCTCTTTGATCAGCCATGTGTGATATTATGGATGCCATTCTGCAAACAGATGAATAGTTTTGTTCAATGAGTCCGTCTGAGTTTCTATTGATTTCACTGAATTACTAATGTAAGTAAAGTTGCTTATATATTGTTTTGCTGGATCAGAATCTCACAGCACGGTGGTATTAGACCATGTCTTTTCTGTATATGACCTTCTAAAAAGTAAGTGCCAAGCAGTCATAGTCGCTAACTAATAGAATAATGATTCACCAGTTTTAAAACAATGGAGGGTAATAGTCCGTATGCTAGAAACTACAAATCAATAGCAGCCTGACATTTTAAACAATTGATTTTCAATCAGCAGGCTAAAAAAAATTACATACTGTAATACGGCATGTGCACATATGTATGTGTATATATACATGTGCATATATATATATTTATATACACATATGCATGTACATATGCATAGACGCACACAGACTGCCTCTTCTCTATGTGTATATGCATTATTGTAGGAAAAGTATTGTGGATGTTAAGAAATTATAATCACCATAGATGTCAGTACACCTCATAGTATAACATACTAACACTTATTGATATACTTTACATAGTGAGTTACCAGGTACCATGACATAAGCAGTGTAAATTAACATATGATGTGCAAAAAAACCCCAGACAACTCCAAACTTAACACATCTACTTGCAAAAGTAAAGACCAAAAGTGATCAAACCCAAATTTGAACTATCTCCTTCTTTTTCCCCAGAGTAGTTTGAAACTTTTGTTTTCTACCACTTAGATTTTTTCCAAACACATTTCTAATCTAACCTGTCTCAATTGCCCATATGTTCCTTGTAGGCTGCAAGCATTTAAAGTAATTAGGAGATATTATTAATGGAAAGCTGTCTCAAGATAATGGTCTTCTGCTATTAGACAAATGCCAAGATGACATTTTTGGAAGCAAGAGACATATATTCAGGGACATTCTTCTGGTCTCATGATTTTAGTTCTATTATGACAGACAATTAACGATACAGATTCTGCTGTAGCAACCAATGTGCCCTGCTCTAGGAAATGTTGGTGACTCTACTGGAAAGCTTTGTCCTAGGAGGGTCTCTGTGGCCTTGCAAAGACTCTCATTAACACAGTTTGGGTCCGATTCCATTAGTGGCTCTTGTGATTCACAGTACCATGCCAGGCAGAGCTAAAAAGAAAGGTAGCCACCTGTGAAGCACAGCATCAAATCAATTAGCCCATTTGCTGCTGTGGTGTTTTACCTTCGTAGATTTTTATCTGTAAACTTTGCCTGGTTAACGGAAAGGAAGATTTTCTTCTTACTTTAGTCATTAACTCATGCATCATGTTAACAACCTCCTATGATAATATTTCATATAACTCTTGAGAAAAGTTGTTGAAGTAGTCAGTGCAGATTACTGCTCTGTGACTTCTTAATAGATGTTTTAAATGTTTGTTTTCAGAGCCATTAATCATGTTCAAGATTTCCATTCTCTTTTACTAATTAAAAGAAAACAAAAAAGTGTCTTTTCAAAGCTAAGTGAAGGAGAAGGACACGGAAATTGTTTGTTCAGCTAAGTGTGATGTTGCCATTTGATTTACTGCTCAGTGATGAAATTCAGAAGGAAGCAAAGCACAGGGAGCTTGACTTTGCCAAGTTATTTTAATACTTCTTTGCTCCAGTAGACATTGTGGCACTTACTTGGAAAATGTGGGATCAGAACCATAGAATCATCACCTGGTTTAGGTGCCTAGGAGATGATTGCAGTGGGAACTGTGATGATGGCAAAATTTTAAAAAAGCTTAGGGAGTGGAAGCATGTAAGCTGGTCACATATAAAAAGTCATGAAGTATACCCACACTGATCTATGCCTGCCTGAAACCTTAACATTTCATGGGATCCTTTAGAGCTATGAGAATTGACAGCACCTGAACATCTGTTACTGGATAAACAATCCAGTGGACCAAAAAGCAATTTTCCCTTCCTTAATAAAGAGAAAGGACAGTCCGAGAGATAAGCATGTGTGAGGTCTGAGGAAGGCGGACATAAATGACATGCAGAGAAAACAAAGATGGAAAGGGTTTATGACCTTTTATTAGCCAACAGAAATAATTTGACACTTTCTTTGTCTATGCCTATCACTGACAAAATGTTCAGGGGCAAAACAAAAAGTTTAACAAAAGCACATCCTATATGATAAAGGACTTTTGGAATGAGCTTTGAAACACTTAACTGCTGAACATTGCTTCTCCTGCCACAATATTTGTAGAAAAATCTCTTCACTTTTACAGCAACATCTCAGTATGTCAAACTAAGTGTTAATTTGTGGATATTTGTTACTGAATGGTTTAACAAGTCTTTGGAAATATATATTAATGTCAAATTATGTTAAATAAAAGCTGAACTGATTTTTACCAGATCTAACAGGCACTTAAAAAGCAGGTATATCCTCCCCTAAAAATCTATTGGGAAAGAGAAAAAAAAAAAAAAAGGCTAGATGATAGTTTTAAACGTTAAAACCGAATGAAACTAACCACTTAAGTTGCACCGGGATTAGTTGCAGATGTTCTGAATAAAAGAAAAAAAAAAAATCTTTTGAAAGACTCTTTGCACTATCCACTAGGTGGCACACAGTGACCACATTTAGGGCGTCTTATCTCCACAAAACCTCCCATTCATACAGCAGATAAAGAACTGTATTATTAATTTATACCACTGCATCCACTCTACACCTAATATTTGTTTAGCCAGCTGTTTCCTCTAATCCTCCTTAAACACCATTGATTGAAATCCTAAGTATATTCAGACTTTTTATTTACCCCAAAGAACATTTTGTTACCTACAAGTTACAAACTACCTTTTCAAGTCCAGTACTGTATGCTACAGTTACTAACAGTGGAGACAGAATGTCTAATACTTCCTCACAAGCAACAGAAGCAGCTTGTCATATGAAAATAATTTTTTTCCAAACCTTTTCATTTTCAGGGAGTTTTAAGTAATGAAATACACTGTCTAGTTTACAACAAAACAGACATGCAAAATATTTAAACTTAGAAGGATAGTTTAACTATTGCTTCAATGCAAAGGCAAATGAAAAGCAGAAAATATTAATTTCAGTTCTCACACTTTAATCCTTTCAGTGAATTGGAAAACTTCGTATATACTTAAATATAAGCAATTGTAAAGTAAGTCTTCACTTGAAGATTTCAAAATACTTTTTAAGGTTGGTCAATATTATTTCCGGATTTTTTACTGAATAGCAAGAAGGTTAAGTGACTTGATTAAGTAAGTATTGATAACAGTTCTTTTGGCTCCAGACTGTGACCAGTAGTGGACAAAAATATTTCTTAGTCACATTTCAGCATAAAATGAGAGGCTGGGGACATGCAGTAGGAAATGGTCTTCTCATCCTTTTACAAAGGTGCACTGCAGCATGCCACAGAAATCCTCCACCTTTTTCTGAAACCTCTCCCTGCTCAGCCCTAAGCTTTTGTACCACTTTAGGGCTTTTTTCAGTACCTGCTAGTTGTTTCAACCATGCTAACTGAAAATGAAAGGAAACCAAACCCACTACGTTTATAATTAAAGGATGCTTTCCTGTGAATTACACTGTTATAAATAATACCTTTTTTTTGCTGTAGATAATACTTTTCTTCATAATGACACAAGGTTTTTTTCTCTTTCTCATTGGAATCTGCATAGACATTCAGGAATCTTATTAGGAAGACAGGCCTTCTGGCACAACTGCACTGCAGACCAGCAGTGTCTTGATTATTACATTGACATTTATATTATTTAACTTCAAAAAGCTGCTCTCTACAAAATTATTTTTCCCATTTTGCTTTAACTGCTATATTGAAAAGTATCACAAATTAATCTTTCCATCTTTCCTTCTGTTCCATCCTGCATTCTTCCTTCTTCCCTTTCCTCTTGTCACCAAATGTAATACAGGTAAGTGCAGACAGGCTAGAGTCTCAGATAATGTATTCAGAGCAACTCCACTTAGCTGTGCTTTACCAGAGTTGAAGACCTGCCTCCATTAGAGATGAAAACCCAAGGAAGCATGAGCTGTCTCTTTGTAGCACAAGGATTTGGCATTCTGCATGACACACCTTGGCATGAGTCTGCTGACTCCCAATACCCTCTCCATAGGAGCCGATAATAATTTTCCTGTTTAGGATAAATTTCTCCACGTGCTGAAAATACTCTGTCTTTAGAAACCATGTTTGTTGAGAAGGTATGTATCCATAGTTACAGAGCCTCACTGCATCTACATTTTCAGCTACCACATCATACATATTCCTAACAATGTTTTCCTAACAATGCAATAGGAATAATTCCAAAATGTTTCTTTCTACATTTAGGCACTATAATAGTCTTGCTACTCATTAATACAAACTGATTGCTGTTAACAGTCTACATGATTCTCTTGCACACATTGCCAGGTTCCAGGGTCTCCTGAAAGTGTTGTATCAGTTACATGACATCACACAGCAACATATATGGCAACATTTTCAGCCCTAAAAGATCCTGACAGTAATGAATCCCCTTTCTAATGACACACAATTAGCAATACACCTTTTTAATTCAAACATGCAAATGATTTACAACCCTTTATATCTAAATCTATCACATAACTTGCTTTGCTATGAAAAAAACATTTTGAGTGACACCTTTCTATGTATTTGACCCCAAAAAAACAAATAAAGAGCCCCTAAGATGATACAGTTACCACAGCCATGGACCAGCTCACACAGTCAAAATGCGGCAGTATCCTAACTTTCTCAGTGAGTTAAGATGATACATAAACCTGCTCCAAATGTTATTCAGGCTTTCCCTGACAATAAATAGCCAAATATTACATCTGTATGTAACTTATCACATGTTATCAAAACCTTTTTCCTTCTAGCTGGATGGTCAGTACTTTATGCAAAACTACTTCCAGCCCTTGAAATTCTTGCTCAGTCTGCTAGCCTCTTCTTACTTTGTCCTAAAAACTTCTAAAAGCATTTGACTGGATGAAGAAATCCTTCAAGAAAGACAAATCTCTATGAAATGTATAATCCCATAGGAGGAAGCCACAGAGCAGAAGTATACAACTTTTGTCTTTCAGACAGAATCTGCAGCTGCAATGTGATCTCTCCTTTGGTTACAGAGAGCACTTAAAGTCAAACACATTGAAGTTAGCCAGTTTCAATCTGTCTTTCGCCCTCACCCCCCGCCTCAGCTGCCAAATTAGATCTCCTGAAAAATCCCTTCAGTGCAGCCCTGGAGCTGATGCCACAGACATTGCTTACTGGATCCCCATCCAATTTAGAGAAATTAAAGAGTAAAAATCTTTTGCAAAAAGTTTGATTTTTTTTTTTTTTTTTTTTACCTTGTGCAGAGCTCCTGAGTTGAGATGCTCTCAGAACTCTCCAGCAGTTTGAAACAGAGGGCAGCGAAGTGCAGAGGAAGTTCTTGGTGCTCACCTTAAGTCAGTGTGTGCGTGTGTGTGCCTATGTCCCGAATGTCTCTTTGTGGCTCTGGGTGGCAGAGGACCTGATTCAGGGAAGAGAGAGCCACTTTCTCACCGAGAGGAAAAGAAAAGCAACACGTCATGAGTTAAGTACGCCTCCAAGATGTCTTAATTACAGCTCAATGTGCTTTCCATTCAGACCCCAGGAATGAGAGGAAAAAATAAACCCACACACGCGGTTTCTCTCTCACACCCACCCACACACACCCACCTCGTCCCAGCATGCTGCCCTGTCCCTCCAGGTCCCTGTCCTCACCCTTTAGGTCTTGCCCTCACCGATCCACACCTAAAAAAGTCTCTCCCAACACAGGCAAGTCCCGAGCTAAAAACTACACGGGGCTTAAAAAAAAAAAAAAAAAGTTAAAAAAGAAAAATGGTTGGTAGTGTTCCTTGTGAAGGGAATTTAGGGACTCAGGGTGTGTGACACCCTGAGAAACTTGATACTCCTGACCACTTGCTTCTGCTTGCTCCCAGCCCCCAGTCCTTAGTTACCCCCCACCTTATCATTAACTCTGAGGGTCTGAAGGTGGTTTCAGACAGGGAGAAACTGATGCATGAAAGGCAGAGAGTGTGTAGTAAGGTGGACACAGCTGGATCTAACAGGATTTTGTCGTGTTTTTGTTTTACCCCCAACTTTCAATTGAATTATTAATCCAGGAAACAAGCCCAGCTTCTCTTATTACACCTCAAATACAGAACACACCTTGCTCCAGCACTGGCATTACAAAACCCTTAAGTCAGGCAACTGCTGGTCCCAAGTCTTCATGCAATTTCTAAACACCACCTCAGGCCACAGTGCTCCTCCAGCATGAAAAAACTCTGGATTATGGTGCATTTCACATCAGGAGACACACAACCCTAAAGCAGTCTGCTAAAATCGGTGCAATATGTGGTTTTAACCCCCTAAACCTTATGGCATGAAAAGCATACACACCAAACCCTGCCTCTTACAACCGCAGACAAAAGGTGCTGCCATTGTTGTATCTCTAAATGTGCCTGTTACTCAAAAAAACAACCCACTAACCAAAAACAAAACCTCAAATCAAGTAACAGAAGAAAGGAAAAAAAAAAAAAAAAAAGGCCAAGACTTGACGATGTACTACAGATTGGTAAACTGAGGTTCAAATAATATTATTTGAACTAAAAGCAGGTATAGTTGCTCTTCCTCCACTTGAAAAAAAAAAAAATAGGTTCTTATGCCTGATCTCCTAATAGCAGTATGAAATGTATGCCTGAATCCTCAACCTCTAAATTCTGCTAGATTAGAAAACACAGGTAACCCAGGCAATTTATGTCTTGTGGATTCATTTCATCCCTTTTCTCAATGCTAAACAGAGGAATGTAGCTGTATTACATCCTCTGCAGCTCTCCATCATAATTTTTCAGCCTGGACCCTGCTAAGCTTTTATCATTGCGGGTGTCAAACTCTCAGCCTGCACCATCAAAAGAGGCTGCAGCTCATCAATCCTACTTGATCAGGAAATGCCAGAGCCTAACACATCCTGGTGCAAAAGCTTGTCTGAAGATATTGGTTTTACCAGAGCCACCAGGCAGGGGTCAGCCACTGCTGTGTCTCATCAGCTACCTCACAGCAGATGCCCCTGGAAGAGAAAAAAAAAAAAAACACACCCAAACAAATAAACAGGACTCTGCCTAGAAATACCAGAGTATTGGTTTATAGTTATTGTTAAAAGTGAATAAGAGAGGCAATGCATGTCTCCGATGTAAAATAATCAGGTTCAGGTGGCTACAAGCAAGGCATTTCAGGTGCCAAGGAGAAACCTGGAGCCTCGGTCCCCCCCGGCGTCTGACCCAGACCCACCCCGAGGCTGGGCCCAAGCC
>NW_010103349.1:0-4100 GCF_000699245.1 Pterocles gutturalis | reverse complement strand
TGCGCCCGCGCATCCTCGGGGCAGCGAGGAGCCGTGCGGCTGTGGGGGAGCCCAGCTGCCGACCTGGTAGTGACGGGCTGGCGCCGATGGTCTGCGGGGACAGCGTGTGACCGCAGCATCGCGATGTCTGCTGGGGAGCAGGCCGGGCCTCTGTCACCAGGCTGGGTCTGCTCAAGACTCATCTCCTCCTGTATTGCCCATGCCTGTCGTTTTGCAAAGGTGTTTTTGCTGTGGCTGTATAAAGGTTTACACAGAGCTGCAGGCTGAGGTGTCCTGTGGAGTTGCCATTCAGCTGGGGCCTGTCCTGCATGTGCCAATGCGGTGGGCAGGAGCGGCGAAGGATGGCTTCCCTGGGTCAGCGCTCCTGTGTTGCTGTTACCTATTGCTTTTGTCACAGCATCAGAAACTGAAAACAAAATGTTTGTCCAGCCATTGAAGGGCTTAATATGGTGCAGAGCAAGTGACACATTGTGGTCGGAAAGCTTGAGATACTCTTGCTTTTGATCAGCAGTGCTTGCAATGTGATTGAGCAGGTATTTGAGGAACTATTGAAGTTCTGCCTTGCTCTGTAAAGCAGCAAGCAGACCAGATTCTTCTTAGGAATAAGGCAGTACCGGCGGTCAGCCCACAGCTGAAGCAAACTTAACAGTATGTATAACTGCTTGTTTCCTGCAGAATTGCTTTCTTCACTGGACTTCACCCAACTCAGTCCAACAGAATCACATTGGGCAACATCCATGCAAAAAAAACACTCTTGGAAGGGCAGAAAAAGAAATGGGGTATGTGGAATGCATAACAAGTAGTAAGGATGACACTTTGGGCAGTTCTCAAATGCAAGGAACTGTACACATTTAACGCTAACGTCTTCCAAGTGTGTCAGAGGTAACAAAATATGTGCAGTTCACCAAGCATACTGGACCAAGTTCTGCTTTTGTAGCGAAGAGCATAGAACTATTAATATATGATGTGCTCATTCCTACGTGACACTCAGCAGGCTGGTTCCAATCCAGAACAGTACTGAAGTATTCTACTGGATCAAACCTAAACTCCCAAGTGGTGGAAGAAAAAATGGCACATGGCTTCCTCATTAAAGTTATTCTGACCAATATATTTCTCTTAAATTTACGTGTCTCTAGGGCCCTTTCCAGTTGGTTCTAAAGCTAACAGGCTGCCCTCAACAATATATTTGACAGTCTCAAATGTAATTTGAATTTGCGTCACATAGAGAGCTCTAAAAAATTTACCAAGAAAGCCTATTCTGTCTGATACGTGCTTTACACCACATTTTGTCCTCTCAGGGCTGCACCTTGCCTGTTGAGCTGGCTTGGTCATATGGAGATACAATATCTCCCTTCAGAATTAAATTGATACAGCTCTTCAGAATCAAGTCTGAATTTTGGAAGTAGAAAGGCCAGTCCAATGTCAGTGTTACCAGGCTTCCTGTTGTCTATCTGCTTTACCAGCTAGTCAATAGACACAGACAATGTGAAAAACTGGGACTTTTTTACTAATTTTTCCTAAAGCTTTCTGCTTTGTACAAGCATTGACAAAGGCTTGCGCAATTAGAGGTGTCAGAGAACTCCCATGCAGAAGTCTGGAAATAATGGGGCCTGGCATCCTTTATTCTTTTGGGTATCTGCATTTCCTTTGACTCATGGGTTTGCAAGAGAGAGAAGGAAATGTAACTGAAAACCAGTATTGCTTAACTCTTTTGAGGAAAAAGCACTGTTTTCTTGCTGGATTTTTAAACTATTTATTTTTTGGTGAATAGACTACAGTGCATCAATGTAGGGTGATTACGAAGGTAGTTCAACATATTTATTCTGACCATGAGTCTTTTTTATTAGTTATGCAATTATGAAAGGTAGCTGCAATGTTTGTGCCAATATGTGTTCTGTAGTACAATTCTATCTGAGATACTGCTAATGAATTTTGGGTTGGTGGGTTTTTTTTCAGATTACTAATTTCTGTAGGATATTGAAGAGTGCTATGGTTGGTTGATTGATCAATTGATCTGTTCCTAGTCCAGCACTCAGTTTCGTCATGAACATTGTGTTTTCCAGTACTCTCTTCTGACCGCTCATTTTTCTTGAGATGGTTATTGTGCTCAATGTTACCAGGACATTAGACTCAAATGTGCTTGAAACTGCCCACTGGTGCAAGAGGTCTCATTGATTTCAAGCACTGGAAGGTACTTAAAACTGTGAATACAATTCAAAATGTTGTTGGGTTTTTTTCAGATATGCTGCTTTTAACTGTGAAAGGTAGAAAACACTCCACATATGTCAGAGTTCTGCAGGTCCGGGGCCTTTGCACAGGCACCAAATTTCACTGTAAGATTCAGACTTTCTAGACCCAGGCCTTTTGTGCTGCACAAAACACACAGGCTAGATAGCCCTGTAAAACTCTTCTTAATTGCAGACACATAGAATCACAGAATGACTGAATGGTTGAGGTTGGCAGGAACCTCTGGATGTTATCTGGTCTGACCCTCTGCTCAAGCAGGGTCACCTAGAGCTAGGTGCCGAAGACCACGTCCAGATGACTTTTGAGTATCTCTGAGGATGGAGACTCCACCACCTCTGGGCAACCTACACCAGTGCTCAGCCACTCTCACAGTGAAAAAGTATTTCCTGATGTTCCTGAGGAACCTCCTGTGTTTCAGTCTGTGCCCATTGCCTCTGATCTTGTCTCTGGGCATCACTGAAAAGAGCCTGGCTCCATCCTCTTTGCACTCTCCCTGCAGGTATTTATATACATCAATAAGAACCCCCCCAAGGTTCTCTTCTCCAGGCTGAACAGTCCCAGCTCCCTCAGCCTTTCCTCTTTGGAGAGCTGCTCCAGTCCCTTCATCATCTTGGTCTCCCTTCACTGGTCTCTCTCCAGTATGTGCATGTCTGTCTTGTACTGGACCCAGCACTCCAGGTGTGGACTTGCTAGTGCTGAGTAGAGAGGACGTTGCTGGCTCATGTTCAACTTGATGTCCACCAGGACCCTCAGGTCCTTTTCTGCCGAGCTGCTTTATTGGGTGGCACTCAGGCTGTACTGGTGCCTGGGGGTGTTCCTCCCCAGGTGCAGGACTTTGCACTTCCCCTTACTGAACTTCATGAGGTTCCTGTCAGCCCCTTTATCCAGCCTGTCCAGGTCCCTCTGGATGGCAGCACGACCTTCTGGCACAGCAGCACCTCCTCTGAGTTTGGTGTCATCAGCAAATTTTCTGAGGATGCACTTTGCTCCATCATCCAGATCATTAAGGAAGATGTTAAACAATAATGGACCCATTATTGACCCCTAGGGCACACTGCTCCAACCAGACTCTGGGCCACTGGCCACCACCCTCTGGGTCCCGCTGGTGAGCCGATTTTCAGTCCATCTCGCTGTCTGCTCATCCAGCTGGTACTTCAACAGCTTCTTTATGAGAATCTTGTGAGAAGACCTGCAATTAATTTTCAGCTGCAGTTGACTCCTTTTTTTTTTCACCTTTCTCACCACTCAGTTCATGTTCTCTGTCAGGGAAATAAAATCCAAGTATCTACGTTTGTAATTCAGCTCTAAGGAGAACAGTTGAAAGTCAAACTTCCAGAAGGAGATACTTTGGAAAACCACTGTCTTGAAATGCCCTGGACGGGGCATTCTGCAAGTTGTATGGCAGGCCTGACTTTTTTTTTTTTTTTTTTAAACTTTTTACCAACTCATCTGAAATGATATGGCCCAGAAAATTTCTCACTAAATAATAGACAAAGAAGTGGTTTGCCCTTAACAACTCCTGGTGTTTCCAGTCAGACTAGCACAGCATTTCAACTGGGATGAAAGCTGCTGTAGAAGACTGACTCTTTTGGAACATCATCCAGTGAAATCTTGACTCCTAAGGGTTTATTTCATGCTAAAAACATGCACAAATATTACTCGCCCATTAACTCACATAGCCACTAAATCCAACTGACTAGACGTCTGTAGTAGGAGACTCTTTCTTATCCAGCATGGGCAAAATGGATTTTTCATTGAAACATGCCACAGGTATGAAGAAAACAAAGAACTTTGTTTTGCTGTTGGGCATTTCAGTCAGTGGAGTCATTGTCGTGGGTTAAAGACTGCTTAAA
>NW_010103348.1:51321-67854 GCF_000699245.1 Pterocles gutturalis | reverse complement strand
GCTTGAAGCTGGTCTCTGAAGCAAATGCTGGTCTCTGAAGAATGCTTAGGGTTAGAAAGGACCTTAAAGATCATTGAGTTCCAATCCCCCTGCCATGGGCAGGGACACTTTCCACTAGACCTGTACTCTTGTATCGGCTCCACAGACCCTTCAGTGTCAGAAAAAACCACGAGATGGACAGTGGTTCCTTCAGATATAGTGAAATTAATTAATGAGGGAATTAACATGGGAGCTGAATGCAAGAGGGCAATGGCTTGGAAAATCATGCTCAGTAAAACACCAGAGGTGTTTTAAGTGCCAGCTTTAGGCAATGTGGAAAAACTTAGAGAAATATCTCTGAGGTATTTACCACCTTACGACACAGCAACAGAAAAGGTTAGATTTCGTGGTGGTAAGAGGAGTGTCCTTACACAGGGAAAAATAAAATTATGCAGAATTTTTACTATCAAAGCAGGACTTAAATTTCGATAGATGAGCAATTACTGGAACTGAGAATTAAAGATATTTTGATGGGTGACATGAAAAACAGCAGACATCTGGACTGGAGAAATTAAAATATAGATAAAACAATTAGCATGTGTTGTAAGGACACCTGAATACTGGATACCTCCGAACGTGTAACATCTGAGAATGTGGGGAAGTGTCTCTTCATCCTTGCCTGCACAGCAAGAACTTTGCATTAAGCTGTGTACTACTTGCTGTTGCATCTGCTGGAAGACCTTCTTTGTACCTCTCTGATGTCTTTAAAATAATGGCTTTAAAGTAACAGCCCAGACTAGCACAGAGCTTAAGAAGGACGAGTTCTGCCTAATAAAGGAGCTGAGATTTCAGAATGCCTAAGCAAAGGTTATATAGTATGTAATCAATTTGATTTTGATTATGGCAGCCTCTTCTCTTTTCTTTAGGTAGCATTCGTTTTAACATTTATTTTTTGTTTATACCAGTCTGTATTTTCAGCTGTTAAGTTCAGACATTAGCCTTTCACCATCACTTTGTTTTAATGGGGTTATACTTAAGCACAACTGAGTGATTATTTACAGTTTTTAGTAAAGCCCGAACCTTTGGAGGCATGATCTAAAATGAGAAAGTATCTTTAATATGTCCCTTATGACCAGAACTTTGGAAAATAACATCTGAATTACAAAAACTCATTTCAAGCCTTGCAATTTTGCAGTATTTTACCCAAAGTAGTGTTCTCTAACTGGTACAAAACTGTAAAATTTCCCAAGCAGACTTTCTGAAAATCAATGATGAAAGTGCAATCAAAATAACTTTGAACAGTTTACCTACAAAAATTTATATACATGTAAAGGCAACCATAGGACAGAGGTCTTCCTATCTTTCATTTACTTTGTTGGTAAATCCATCTGCCAAAGAACACCTGGAAAGAACAAGGAAGAGTAAATTTAAATTATACCAGTATTACTTAATATTGAAATTTTTTTAAGAATTGCATTTGCATGCATACAGTGTGTGGGGATATGTTATCAGTAACTTCGCTAGCAAATTGAACAATAAAAAAAAAACCTATTGTTTGTGCTTCTTGATCCTTTCTGGCCTTTACAGATTGTAAAGTGAAAGAGAGATTGTGCTGCTCTTATAAACAATATTTATAGAGAGTTTATTTTACATGTTTTGCATGTTATCTCAGTGCTATATTGTCTAAATTGCACAAATTTGTGATTGTGTGAAGTTTATTATTAAGGTATAGAACAATTAAAACACTGGTTCTCTCATTTTTTTCTCTAAAACTTGAATTTTGAACCATCTTGTATCTCACAAAATTGTGCTTATCGTTCACACAGAGCATTTTTTTATCAGATAAGTATTTTCTATCATCCAATACTTGGATTTCGTGTGAAATAACATGATTTGAGTATCCAGATGAATTTAATGACTTTTTATGAAAAATATGTTCATGTAATAGTATATTATCCATTAAGGAGAGCCTGAGTTCTTAGAATTTAAAAAAAAAGAAAAAGAGGAAAATAGAAAAAGAAAAGATTAGTCAAAACTTTTGTAACAGCATATTAGATCATGTTTCTGTGCATTCTTTACTAAACCAATGCAATCTTGTAAGGAACCAAATAACTGTGTGCAATATGTGCATCCTAGTGACTTTAGAAGAGTGTCTTCTCTTGACAGTTCACAGTAACTGGTGAGTATGCCTTTGTCCTTCCAACACCCACTGTCCCCCCATGATTTTTGAATGGGGGTATCTTAAAGAAGTCACTGGAATGACTGCTGCAAAGAGCCATTTTCTATCTCTATCTTATAGATTCTGCCATCTGACCTTGGCATCTGAGGGCAGACAGACAGGACAGCCTTTAGAAAAATACAGTTCTTGCAGGGGGAACAGAGACATCAGGTTGTACAAGGTACTTTAGTCAGCAGCATCAGAGTAAGTGGGAGTATTTAAAAATATTTTCCAGTTAGAACATTTAAAGCAGATAGTCCAGAACTTCTCCAAGAAATCTGAAGGGCTCCCTGGATCCTCCCATCCAACCCTCATTGTGCACAGGTGGGGAACTGGGGCTACACTAAACACTGAGAGGAAGAGACTTCTAAAAAAATAAATGAGTGGCTAGATTTGATATTGGATGATGACCACTTTATTTGCCATGGTTTACTCATGAGAACAGTCAAGCATGCCTCTTTTCCACTTAACATTCCTGTCTGCTCTTACATCTCCTTCTGTGAGGATTTCTATGAAATAAGTGGAGAGGTATGGAAGGTTGCCCCCAGTCTGACAGGAAAGCAGAGCATTGCAAAAACCCCACAAATTGCTCAGAACAAAGGACTGTAAGATAGACACCACTAATGCTAGAGACAAGGCTACTGCAAGCAAGTTAAGTCCTTTCCATAATGTCAGCTTGAATGTAAAATGCAGACATGTTGAGTATGTCTACCTGGGAAGCAAAAAACCAAATTTCGGGAAAAGAAGTCACTTTTCTGTGATTTAGGTTACCAGGTTACAGAGTCAAAAGAAACCACTGTGCTCACTGAACAAATCTGTTGCATAATACGGGCCAAAAAGTGCTTTTAAATACATCTGTGTTTGAGTAAGAAAGTGTATTTTAGAAAAATCATCAAGTCTTGATTTCCAAAATGCTTGTGATGGAAAACTACCACATCTCAACAGTCTGCATGGAGATCAAGTTTGAATCCTCTCAGATTTTCCAAGGAAAACTATTGACAAACACTCTCAAAATCAAGTAGTTTGGGAGGCAAAGCTCTTTTACCTGGATTGTGGATGGGTTCAAAATTGTTTTGTAAGATGGATGGGTTCAAAATCATTCTATAAGCTGGGCAGAAACATGCAAAATCTTTGTGCTTACTTTATTTGTCAGAACTGTAAGGGATATATAAATATTTTCCATAAATTACTTTTTTGAAAATGCGTAATTGCCTTGATTAATTCCTTTTCTAAGTATTGCAGGCATCAAGAAATTTCCACAGACACGAGGATGAATGCCAAATATTAGATATATATGGTAAAAAATTATTCTGTTAAAAATTAATATGTTCTGGTAATTAGCCATTCACAAATCTTTATTGCTAAGGGAGATATTTTTTCCTTCCCTGATTAATGGGTTATATAAATATTTAAACATATCCTTTTTTTAGCAAGAATTATACCTAATCTGCTAAAACAGTGTCATCCTGTATGAATAAAATATGTAGTTCCTCTTTTGCAATATTTTATAATATTTCTGACTTGAGTGGTTACTCTGGAGTTCACTGCATAATATATTCTATATTGCACTTCTGCAATATTTTGTAGGTCTTAGACACCTTCTGAAAATACATTGTATTCTTTAAAAAGGCTGGTATTTGATGATTATTTTCCTGCTGCACCTCACTAGTGCAGCATAATTCAACCACTCAGACGTCAGGACTCTTGCAGTTTTCAAATGATGTCTTTATTTTCCTTGAACCGCAGGCATCACCAGCATTTCAGCCAGAACATCCTTCTGACCAAAATGTCAGTCATGTGTTTAACACTTCAAACCTGGGACCTGAGAAGTATTGATCCCAGTGACGGAGGGTCACACAGTACTCTGCACCTCACTTGGCAGCCAGTTTTCAGAGCCTCTCAGGAAAACTAGAAGCAGCCTATTTTACTGGGATATGAGAAGATTATTTTACAAAAAGAGAGTTTTGATGCTCAGAGGATTCAGTTGTGCTAATTGATTTGTCACCCCACACACCACAGTGCTGGTGAGAGGCAGAGGTGGTCAGCAGCAAAGCCCACCAAGGGAAAAGATGCTCTGCATCAGGTACTGACCAACTGGAATGTCTCCTTTAAGGTTGTTAGCACACAACAACAGATCATCTGACTGAAGTTGTCTATTGATGAATGTTTTCTAGGTTGCCTCAAGCTCTCTTCCTAATTCATTAGGGGGTATAATTATTTGATATCATCACTGTCTGGTGAGGCACATCCTGAAAGGAGCATGAGCCTACCTCACCCATGCAGGGCTTTTTCTGCCACACCAAGTTGGAAGGCACACAGTTGAGGAAAATATCTCAGAAAAACATACTCATTTTGTTGTGCATATAAGAGGCTTTCCCCATGTCAGTCAAACTTCTTTTCCTTGAGCAACAACTTTTTTTTTTTTTTTTTAAATAAAAAACTCCACTTATAAAAAAAAATCCATGTTAAAAATTGACTGAAAGCTATATGGAAATTTGAAATTAACAACGCTTTTATGGTCAAATCATGGTTTTTGTGAAGTTATGGCTGAGTAAGTTAATTAGCTCACTCTAAACCATTTGCCATTCACATTATAGTATATATTTTTGTTTAAAGTAGGTAGAACAGCCTACAGTTGTCATGTGATTTCTATAAATAAAGCCAAATAGAATACTTTTTTTTTTTGCAAAGCAAAGGCTGTTTTTGACATTTAATGCAACTGTTTAGATTGTTCCTTTAGCAGTATATTGTAGTTGAAATGAGATAATTTGGCACTGACAAATATTGGTTTTGACTCAAGACGTAGCATGAGGAATTTTGAAAGCAGACTCTGCTCTCTCTGATATAGTTAGGAAAAATCAAACATTTTTTGAACCTGCAATATTAACCGCTAAAAAAACCAATAGCCCTTATAGAAATTAGACAGTTTAAAACTGTATTTGCTGGTAACAAACTACTGAGTTTCAAGTAGCGTAGGAAGGATAAATAAGGTAGATTTGGAAGATTTTTAAAAATTTTTTGGTAACATGGCTTCCTGTGACCCACACAAACCCATGAGCCTTGGGTTTCTTTTTACAACCTCTGCTAAAGTAACAAGTCCTGGTACAGCTGCACACATTCTAGCATCAGCATAAGGATGGGGGGAAGAATAGATAGGCTGACAGAAAGTGGGACCTCCTCTGCCATCGGATTCATGCAGTCACAAAACAACCTAAAATGGGTGTACCCATCATGTCTTTTCCAGTTTCTGTTTAACTAGACCTTTCTATGAGTATGGTCTTAATATAAGGAGATTTCTAGCCCAGGCCCATAAAAGCAGTTTGCTGCCATTCAAAGTACAGAAATTAAAATACAGTCCTTGATGATATGAACCCAGTAATAACTAATGAAGAGGTTTAGACACAAAAGATGAAAAGAATATCAGAGTCTATATTTCCTGCTCTGAATTAGAAAACATTTTGCAGGGAATAAACTGACCTTTCTGAATCGCTGCCTCTGATGGCTCATCTCTCTTTAGGAGACAGAGCTCCATGCCTCAGGAAAAACAGGCACAGCATTTCATAATATGGTAAATTTGCATTAATATTAGAAAATTCTGACTATTTGTAGACTTGAAATTGTTTAATCTCTGGGGACTGGAAATTGCAACCTTTGGATCATTTCACATTGTTTCACTTAAAAATGTTGTTGTATCTTTCCTGGTTTTGCCCCAAAGACTACTGAGCTGGCTCATAGGAAGCGTGAAGAGGGACTCAGCCTGTTCCTTCCCACACATGTCCCAGCAAAACAGGGCAGTTGCGACCCTGTTTTAATCCTTTCCCTCACAAAAGACATCTAGAAAGAAGTGAGTGTGCTGCTTCAGCCAAAGGCCCCAAAGAACATCTTTGCACCAGCAGACAATTGTATGTTCTCGTTTAAGTTCTTGAAAACACAACAGTGACATGAAGACAAATTTGTCCATCTACATGACATGGTAGCTGCTTTCAGTGTTATTCTGCCTAGAACTGAGAGTTGAGTCAAAGTTCTCTATTCTGCAAAATTATTTTGTCACTGTTTAAGTGCCAGATTTCCAGAGCAACAAAATGTCTATGCAGCAAACACTTCGGCACAACTGACAAAAATAACTGATATATTACTCACATGTAAATATTTGCACAATATTCAAATATACCATGCATGTGTACAGTTCCAAAAATCTGTCCCTGAAGCCATCCATATTTTAAGAAAACTTCTCCCAAATGTTCTAATGTAATTTCCAGGCAATATAAATGCTAACTATATTGGGCAGCTTTCCCAGGCCTGGAGAAGAAAGAAGTGTTTCTTCAGTGAGCCTTCATGATTCCTTAATGTGGATTCCTTTTCCTCTCAAAGTCCAGAGTTCCCCTCTCTGCTCATCCCAGAGCCTGATCTTGTTGCCCCCCTCAGCTGCGGAAGGGGAAACAGTTCCAAGAGCAAATATGTATTTTCAGAAGTGACAACATACTGACTGGGTTAGATATATCTGCCTTTCCCTGAATTCAGAAGCTCCTGCATCCTTAAAGATGTGACCACATGATCAGTACTGCTTTGTCGTTTCTTAGGACAGCTGTGTGAAAAGGCCTCAAATGAGAAGGGAAGATAGGACAGAGAAGGGAAAGATGCATAAGAGTGAAGGATCTGGACCACAAATCCATGACTGAGTGCATGTGGTTCAAATGCTAGTCACAGCTATGCAACTTTTCTTTGTCAAAGGTTTTCTGGGATAGAACGTCTTTAGTTTTACTCAAATAAAGTAATTTTATAGAATTAGTAGACATTAGCATGACATCATAAGCATTTTTTTAATCGCACTTTTTCTCATGTCCTGTCTACTGCTGAGTTCAACACAGATATTTGGATTAGCACAATAAAGTCTGATTGCAGTAAAAATTGTAAAGTGACAGAAGACATATAAACACAGTCTACTGCTACTGTTATTGTTTGAACTTAAGTAGTGCTTAATGACTGCTAGCATTTTTAGTATCCTTGTATTCTTTGCTGCACAAACATACTGAAAGAGTTTATATTCTGTGTAAGGATCACAGATGGCTATATAGGAATGAAAGACAAAATAAGCGCAGAAAGAAAAGCAAACACAAGGTCAAGAAAGTTATGAAATATACATTCTGACAGTAACATAAGGTTGTCCTTTTTGTCACTGTTTCTTCCATTGTCACACATGAGTGAATAAAAAGTTGTTCTCAGTTGGTTAATAGGACTTTCTTCATCAAGGCAGAATTCATGGTTATACAATGGTGGGTAGCAGCTGATGGGAGAAAAAAAAACTACAACCCACTGCAGAGTCAAAAGAAATGAGAAAGGGAACTAAGGCTTAACGAAGAGTCTTGTAAAGGAACCCAAGTTACATTAACAGTTTAATTAAAGCAGGATTTCACAGATGCCTTATCTCATTAGCAAAGCAGAAATAAGAGCTTTAAGTGATTAAATTGATTATTTTATTATTATTATTATTATTTATTATTTATTTTTTGCCACAGTCATTTTCCTTGTTTTCCAGCTGTTTGTAAGAATCACCAAAATATGCTAGAATTCTTTAAGCAACAGGGGAGTATCAGAATTGCTGTTTACTGCGCAGAATTACAGGCATCGCTCTGTCTTCTGTGTTCATGCCCCACAATGGTCTGGACAGATCTAGTGATTACCCAGCAGTATTAATCCTAGCATGTTCTTCTAAGTTTCACTTTTATGGTTCTCAGTCTTATTTAAAATTTTTCTGGGACATTGACTTGATGTAGGAAACTTTCATTGTTCTTGTGCAGTAGCTTCACTAACACTGAAGAGTGTGTGGAGCTCTTAAAATAGCTTCACATGCCTATTTTTATTCTGGCTTTAGGATGTTTTTCAAGATTACCTTGTTCATATGGCACACTGAACTCCCCTTGAGTTGTCACAACTGTGCTTGGCTCTCTAAAGTCAAGATCTTCAAAAATCTCATTCTTCATTAAACACATTATATTTCCACATCTGTATTTGAAGTAACATTATTAGTTTATAACCTAAAGGTAGTATAATAGCCCCAATGGATTAAAATCTAAAGCAATATGACAGAGACAATAGAAAGTTTGCTTTTACTGGCCCTCACCATCATTCAGAATCAAGTTCACTTTTTTCAAAACTGAAATGTCCAAAGATAACAGATTGACCTATAGATTCTACCCTGTGGTGTTTTGGGCTGGGTCATTTTTCAAAGTATGCTCTTTCTGTCCCATGTGCCATCTGAACAGATGTTCGACTGAAGATTGAATAACAGCCAGCTAGCTGAAAAACAACTAGGGAGTAGAGGTGAACAGAATCAGGGGATAGAAGGCAGGAATATAGATAGAAGTGAATGAAGAACAGAAAGGAGAATGTTACACTGAAGTAGATATGGGTGAATAAATATAATCAAAGCTTAGGAAGAGACAAGGTACAAAACAGTGCAAAGAAGATAAGAAAGCCACAGCAAGTATGGAAATCTGGCAAAAAATAAATAAATTAGAAACAAAAAAAAGCGAATGAAAGAATAAAAAAGGCAGAAAAAATTATTAAAACCATGCAAAAATTAGAATAGGACTTTTACTTTCATATAAAGGCAAAAGGAGCATAACTTAAATCAGCTATTTAGTATTGTACATCATGGAGAGAGACTCTTTGGGTCTGAAGTGATTCTATGATTCTGTGTTTCTAAGTATATCAACTAGATATGTGGATATGTATTACAACTGTGATTTTACTAAACTTAATCCATATAATCTCAGTTTAAACCAATAAAGGATTTAGATGTGTATTTCACTTAACTAATTCAAGGTAAAAGCACATTTTCTATGTAAACGGTTATGTCTGTATACTCAGCAGAAAGAATGTACATTGAAATAACTAAAAAGATAGAAAAAAATACTGAGGAACTGGAGTAAAGGATTGAACATGGATAAAGTAATAATGAACATGGCCAAGAAATGAAGAACTTTTTTTAAGTAAAACATATTACAGTAGTAGTTTTCCAAGGAGCTCAAGACACTTAAGTCTAAATTGGTAGAATTGTGAAATAAATGCATACTCTTTACATGTAAACTCAATAAACAGAAAGTAAGTAAATATAGCGTCTTTAAGTGATTTACAGGAAAATATACAGAGACTGAAGTTGTTAATCAACGTTTAAGTGTAGACAAAGTGTTAATTAAGCTAACTTGTCTTATTTTAACACATAAGGCTTTGCCTAAAGTATAGTTAGTTTCAAATTACTCCTGAAACATGAACTGTATCATAAAACATACGTTGCATATACCTATGCGGCTGGATCTTAGGTTTAGCAGAACAATACAGTTCTGATTGGAAGGAAATGCATTTCCTTTTCTAAATCATATTTATGTATTTTCTGGTTCAAAATACAAAATTATATTGAAATAACTTACACCAAATGAAGAAAACACAAGAAAGTGTAGGTCTCTGACAGAAATTCACAGTGCCTGGATCTCACCTCTCATGTAACAGGAGAATACTTACCTTAGGGAAGCTAATTTTCCCTTGTAAAATTTGGCTATAATTATGAAAGCCAAAAAATATAAAATAAGTGAGACAGCTCCTACTAACTGAGGGAATTATAGAAAGTCACATTGCCAAGATCAGACAGACAGAGAGACTACAGGATTTCCACATTCTCCCCTTCTTTTTCGTAGGTGGTAGCTTAACTAAAATAGTACCATTATTAAGTGATCTTAAGTAACTTTTTTTTTTTTTTTCAAATGGATTCTGCTGATCTAGAACAACCATCTTGTTAACATTTGTCAAACTCTGTGCTATAGGTGAATAGGAAAGACATTAGGTGACATGCCTTAACTACACTACTGGTAGAAAACTAGATTTCTTTTATTACCTTTTAGCAAAAGGCTCATTCTGCTATTGTTAAATAGCCTTCCATAGGTTTCTCCAGCTCACAGTATATTTTACACAGTTTGTTGGGTCCTTCGTTATAAGGCCATTAGACAGAGATTCAATAGATAGGCTGGCGATTTATTATATCCTCCTTAAAAAAAAATAGAATTAAATGGATAGGGTTTTATTGAAAGACTTTTTAGAATGATACTATTATATTCTCATCATATATTGAGATTCCTATATATTAGTCAAAACCATAATTACGTGCTCTGTAATTAGGTTCACCATAAAAATAAAGCCTGCTTGATTTTTTTTTTTTTAAACTTGACTTATTCAGTTGCCCCAGGATACTTCACCCTTCATCAAACATCTTATGAAAGGCACTGGTGTATAAAATAATCAAAATGTGATACTAGAAGACCTTAACTGGCCGAACCTGGAGAGAACATTAGTGGATCTATATGAACACCCAGTTCAAGGAGAAATTTGTAAAGCATCTTTTCTTTTAAACAGCAACTGGACTATATGATCACAGTTATTTTACTAGCTTGTTATTTGCCCTAGGAAAGCCAGGACTTTCAGCTCTCTAAATGTTTATTCTTTGAGAAAGACAGAATCCTTAAGAGGACTTGAGTCTGGGGAAGGCATGAATTCAGCAGTAAATTCAGGTTCCTCTCACAAAACAAATCATACGACTTACAAATGATGTTACTAATAAATGAAGATTTTATCTGTTTTTCAAAAGATGTAGAAGTCTAGCAATCCCATGATAATTCCAAGCTAGTATTTAAATACACATCAAATCTCCTCCTTCTGTGACAGGCATAATTTAAAACAAAATGCAGAAATCTTCTTGTAAGACACTAGCTTATGCTAGTAAATCCAAAATATTATTAATTAAATCTCAGTCTAGGAGAAAATTGCTAAAACCTGTAAAAATATAAAGTCCATGACTGGTATTTACAGAGATCCCAGAATTAAAAATAACTGCTTTACCATTTTGTTACTTTGGTTATTACTTTGTTAGACTTTCTGCACTATTATATAAAATGTTAATACCACAGCTAGACAACATAGATTGTAAACCATTATTGTCATATTTGACAGTCAGTTCATCCATCCTACTTTCCTTTGCCATTAACCTAATCCTGAGACTATCTTGGAGAAATACAGACTAGTATTTTATTGACTTTGTTAATGAATACCATATAAGACTTTTATTAATTTGAAGAAACATGAGGAAAATATTAGAATAATATTTTAATGTTTTGTTTGAATCATAATTTATTACTAGTAGTCACCAATGACATTTAATAATTAATGTTCTTCAATTACAATCTTCTGTGTCATTAAAAATATTTTGTTAAAAATGTTCCAGCTAGTTTTTCAGCTATATATTGTGGCTTTTGGTTTAAAGACAGGAAATATTCAAATATAGGATCTTGGGGGCTCTTTTCAACTTTTTTTCTTATTAGATAATATCTTAAAAGCAAGACTGGTTCAGCACTGAGGCTTCTTTATTATGGATTTTTTTTCAGACTTGTTTAAGATCAAAGGATTACCTACTACTAGATTTTCTAGCAATAAAATCTACACTGCTATGCACATGCCTTTTAGGAACTCAGTTCAAAATATTGAGTCAAATGCCACAAATTGGTGTCAAAACTTTACATCTTATCATTTACTTAGTAATAAACCCATCCAGACAGCAGATGATAGTGTAGAAATTAATATTTCCTTTTTTTTTCTTTTCTTAATGATTCACTTCATCTTCACTGTAGACAACAGACAGTACTTATGTTTTATTGAAATGTAAGGAGATTAAATAAATAAAGGATTTTAAACTAGCATTTCTAAGGCAAATATAGAGACTAAAACATTGTTCTAGACTGTATGTTTAAATTAATTCAAAGTGTTTCTGCAAACTCTCTTTTTTGAGCCTGATGTTAGGATCAGAGGAAGAGACAAAAGGAATATTATTTGCAAACTCTTAAATTTCCTTCTGGTGGGAATTGGAACTACAGAAGGAATTTACCTACCTGACTTTTAGGTAATTAAACAACGGTTAAGGAACATTCCTGATCAGGCCTTGTTTTGAATGTTTTTCATGGTTTCATAGCATTTTGTGGAGTTTCAGCAAAATATTCCTGAGAGTTGTGCTCTCAGAAGCTAGTGCTTAACTGGCCTTTAGTTTTAAATTAGCTAGAGGTCTTTAGGCACAATGCTATCATAATGATGTTTTTGAAGATCAAGAGCAAGTTAAACTTGTCATTCAGACAAAGTCCCACTAGTGACCAGAATTATCTTTATGGCATTAAAAAGGGTATTTTAAATCCATTTATTACTCTTAAGGTTTCTCTTGTCAAGTAAATTTCACAAATAACAACACTAAACAAAGGGCTTATAAAAAAGGAACTGATCCAAAGGAGGAGATATTTTTGTTACTAATGAGAACTGAAGACACCAGTTAAGTCTAGGAAACCATCACATGGTGCAAAACTATCCTTTTAAGTAGGAAGAAAAAAAGTGGTTTGTATCAATCTGTTTCACTCCAATATAATAATTTTCCTGTCCTCTTGATAAAGACACCAGTTAAGTCTAGGAAACCATCACATGGTGCAAAACTATCCTTTTAAGTAGGAAGAAAAAAGTGGTTTGTATCAATCTATTTCACTCCAATATAATAATTTTCCTGTTCTCTTGATAATATTTTCATTAAAATTTTGTCTTTCATTTTCCTATATTTGCACAGGGTAGAAGTGTTTTACACTGACCTTGTCAGTTTTCTGGAATTTGACTGGTTGGCTCTGCTACCTTTTCCTTCCACCACCTTGATAAAATTTAAAAAAGAATGAAATTGGCAGCTTACTAAAATACAGAAGTTCTGAAATGTTAAAGCAGTATAGCAAGTGCATAATGTATTGTAGATGAAAAGTTTAATGAGCAAGAATTGTAACAAGTACAGAGAATGACAGAAAATTAATCAGTCCTTATGATAATGCTCATAATAAGAACAGAAAGTGTTACTTGAAAACATAATACTTTTGAAGTGCATGGTTAAAATCGCAGTCCAGAGATCCTCCTTGAATTGTAGAGGATGATGTAGAGTAGATGCTGGTCATTATCAAATGAAAACCAACAGCTGTAAGAGAAACCAAAACCAGGGAAAACTTCAATACTTTGTTAAATATTCATTGTAAGCTATGAAACATCCTGAGAGCTTGGCTTATGTGGCTAAACTGTGTTTTTTAAAGAGACTTATCCTTTAGGGAGATTTTATTACAGCTAATCATTAAGAGTATCTTTGTGTCTTACTCTGAAGAACCAGATAATAACAATTCTCAGGCAGAAAAGTAGAATAAATGATGTAATTTTCTGTCATTGTTTCTAAATTTGAGTACACACAAATGCTGACGTAAAGCTTATGTATAAAAAGTGGTAAAATGGTTTATGACATGAACAGAACGTTAGAATTGCATCTTTTATGCCTTGTCAAAATATTTAGTAGTAGTCCCATGTCACTGTAGTGGTTGTTCTCTCTAACCTGAAGACAGAATACACTACCAAAAGTTGACAATCTCATTCTTCAGCCTTAGTTTCTAAGTTGTCAATTCTAAAACTGGAAGCTACTAACAATAGTAAGAGAAGAAGTTTGTATCTTTTACAAGTCATTAATTGGACTGAACTTTCAGTAAAAGAAAGTAATTTACATGTGCCTGAATTCAGTGGAAAACCTTAGTGCCTATGAAGAGTTTAGTCACTAGTTTGGTTCAGCCATTAAAAAACTTTGTCAAATACTTCTATGGTAACTGCTTAAGGCACTCTAGTCCCAATGGAGAAGTAAAGCAACATCCCGTTCAGGGTGAATATTCATTTCAGTTTGTGGCTTCTGAACATCACTATGTCACAAGCAGTTTAGCTGTGGGCTCTCAAGCTCTCACTTTAAACTGAAAGTGGGAAAAGTTTACTTGCTGTTTGGTCAAAAAGAAAAGCAAAAGCAAAATATCTGTGTTATTAGGTTATTTGTCTACATCTCTTTTAGTGAACAGTTCCATTGATAGTGAGGTTCTGAGTTAAAGAGTACCTGTTTCATCCTTTTTTTTCCCTGCTCAACTTCAGATGAATACTAGTTGTGTCCCATGAAATGAATGCCCATTTGCAACTGGAGTGCATCAGTTAGACACTACAAATACATCTTTTAGTTTAATTTCATCAAAAAAAGAATACAGTTCATACACTCCAAGGCCACTCTAATACATTAATATTGTTCCAGTTCTATCTTAAGAATTGGAACCCATGGTAGAACTAACTGGAAAGATCATCTTGTTACTCACCTGGTAATGGAAGTTGGTTAAAATTCAGTTTCCATCTATCAGTTAATCTGATAATGGGCAGCTCTGTGTTAATTTTAAAATACTGACAATTTTGAGTTCTTGGGTGCTAAAAAGAAAGTAATTATTTTGATCTTTGCAGGCTAGCATCTTAACAAATCAGACTAGGTAATTTTTAAATTAAACCAGTTCAATCAAAAATAGCAAAAATCAGATCATTTCATATATAAAAGGATAAACATTTTGATAGTCATTGATGGGACATTTTTCAGATGAATATTATGTGAAATGAACATTTAAATAATTCCATAATAATTTTTGTATAAAAATAATTGATGTTTAAGTGTTATGTATTTATTATTTTAATTATTTGAATAATGCAATGTGAACTAGCAAGATTTTTTCTAGCTTCTGCAGAAAAAGAGGTTGTTATCAATTTTATTGTTACTGCAAGAAACATGCACTCCCCCACCGCTGAAGCCTCTTCTTTATTTCTTCAAAAATTTGTATTTTGCACTCTTATTTTATGTTACTATTTCAACTGGACACTATGCAACATTTCCAAGGTGAAATTCTATTTGGAACATAAAAGTAGGAACAAAGCAAAACATTTGGCAGTTCACAGATCGTTGAGGTTCACTGGACATTCATTTTGAATCTCCCATAGCTAGTCACAAAGCTGCAAAAATTTAAAAGGAAAGAGAGTTTAATGAGATAGATACAAAAAGAGATATAACTGATGTTAATGAGTTTTGAGGATAATAGTTGATTTCTACCTTAGAAATGTACATATTTAATGAAAATCAGTATAATTTTAAAATCATAATTGCAAAAAATATTAATATGAAATGTTCTGTCTTTAAGCAGTAGAATTGTGTCGAAATTATTTGATCTTATCTTTAACTTTCAAGTTTTGCCTTTCTCAATTTCTCCTATACCATATGTAAAACTATAACTGAAACTTTGTTAGCACAGTCAAATTAGATATGTATTATGTGATTTAATGTGATCAGAGAAGCAAAGTTTTGAGTTCTGTAACAAATGGAGTTCAAATAGCAAAACATGACCTCCAGCAACCAGTGTTTTATATATGCTTACCATTGTCAAGTTCTCTTTTGTTTGAGTCGTAAATGAAAAAGTAAATTACTGGAATTTGTAATTGTATCTTGAATGTAATCAATCTCAATGACTTATTTAGAATGTGTGTGCAGTCAATTGGAGGCACTGAAAAAAAAAAAAAAACCCTGTTGCTACTTTGAAGCTTCCTGCAGTTTCACCAAATTACACCCTCCTTTCCTTTCAAAAAACATGTCATGCCTTCTAAACTCCAGGCAGGATATTTAAATTTAACACTGTTGTCTAACAATGTAGCTTCTGCTGATCTTTGAGTGAAAAGCCAATGCATAATAGAGACTTCCCAGGCTCCTAACCTTTACATCATCAGCGTGCTTACAGAATTAGACTTTAGATCTTAGATCTTGTGATCAATTAAAAGCAGTATTTTCTTATGTCCTTTTTATTATTTATTACTTTTGAATCCCAATTTTGTGTTGCAAAATGAAGCAAATTATACTGAGTTACACTACATGTATCTGTTGGTCAAAATCTTATGTTATGATAAAACTGGACAGGTACTGGAGCAGAGAATGGCACAGTTCAATTGTAATTCCTGCGCTGAGCCTGTCTTTTACAGTGTGTAGATTAATGACATAGTCTTGGAGAAAGTACTTTTCATTTTGAACTAAAGAGAAGTAACAGCAAAATGTAGTGTCTTATTTGAAAGGAACTTTCACAAGAAAAATTAAGGCTCCAGTGGCGGTTGGGGGACAGTTAAATTTAAAAAATTCTGAGAGGGAAAGATAAAAAGGGCAGGACAGAAGGGAAAGGATAACAATAAGCTTTTCTTATTAAAAATCTTTAGCAACTTGAATCATAGAAGAAAATAGGTTGGAAGGGACCTCTGGAGGTCACCTGGTCTAACACCTTGCTCGTCAAGGACTACTTGCAAAGTTTAACCATATTGCTCAGGGCCTTGGCCCATTTGGTACCTAATATCTCCAAGGAGAGCCATGACCCAACTTCTCTGGGCATTTGGTCCAGTGCTTGACTCTC
>NW_010103348.1:28870-51290 GCF_000699245.1 Pterocles gutturalis | reverse complement strand
TCAGCAGTTCTGACAGGGACGGACTCTTCTCACAGATGCAGAACCTGAGATTAAAAAGCACAGTCACAAGTTGCACTAGGGAAAAGACTGACTAGACATGAAAAAATATAGTATATATATTTGCCAAGTCAATCTCACACCATTTGGATGATAATCAGAAGCAAAATTTACCAGTGGTGCTTAGGAGACCCAGACTCCTTTCTAAATTGAAATTTAATACCTGGGCACAGTTGGAAATTACAGGGTCTTCAATGAATCTTCTCAGTATCTGCGGTTCTGTTATAGGACCAAAGACAGGAATATGCTGAGCTCTGGCTCAACAAACTCTGGTTTACGAAATACCTCTTCAGCTCCCTGCTGGAACTTGTTCCAAGGAACTTGCACTCAACTGATTTAGCATCATACAACAAATGGTGCCTTATGTTATACTCCTCAGTGCATCTCAGCACTTTCACAGCATCATGGAAATTCAAGCATTCTATTTCAGTGTGAATGTAAGAAAAAATTCTGAAAGAATAAAGAGAGCTTATCACCTGTCTTGGTGAGAAATTTTTAAAAAAGAGCAATTTTATTTTACTATTCTATTTATTATCGTATTCTCTCTATTATAGCATTATGTATATCAATTTGATCTTTAGCAATATTTCAATAAAATATGTTAGCATTCTACACAGTCTATGTTTCAGCTTGTGAAAAGAAAAGGAAATATTAAAGATAACTTCAATGAAACTAAATTTTTTCTTTTGTGTGTGACACAAATAGCCTGGAACAATAAGAGACTCCTAATTTCTCTTTTGTATTTAAGTGTCTATTCTAAATATGAAGCAACCAGCTTCTTTAAAAGAACATAGGCAGAAGTACTTAACCACTTTTGCTTCACACTAAAATGAAATGCTGTTAAGCCTACGTATTTCTGGCAAAACTGAACATTTTTTTCTCCCCAGTTTTTCTGGCTATATTCTGCATTCTGTATGGTTTTACTTCTGCTGCTTTAATTTCCCACTTGTCTTTATCTTTTTGCACTCCCCTTCATTCTGCCTGTTCAAATGATCATCTTTTTAATAATCAGTGTTGATACTGAAATGTTATCCCTGGGATTTCAAGACCAGATATCACTAAGATTAATGGGATAAAGGTGAGCTTGTTGTTTAAGACTGCCTATTGTACACCATTTGTATTTGCGAGTGCCACATGACTGAAATTGTTAAAAGGTAAGATATTCGTGGCAATCTGAACAGACTCTGTAGTCAACATGAATATATCTTTCGAATATATTTCACTTGCCTTAGGATTTGTCTACCTGATGTCTCACAGAATCATAAACTAATGGACAACATCTTTAAAACAAAAAAAAATCTCAATGATTGACTGATTCTTTCTTAGAAACTTGATTATCTCTATGTGAGATAATAAACCTGACTAGCTAGTACACATATTTTAGATTCCCTTTCATGCCCTTATTTTTTCACTGTTTTTCTCCAGAAATCAATTCAGGACTAAAATTTTCAGGTAAATAATCCATTTGGCTAGCTGTGAGAAGACTCTCTTCATTAAGTTGCTGAGGAGCCATGTGGTTTTCTACTCACTTCCTAGGATCTGCTAGAGTCCTTGGCCTAAAGATTAAATGTTACTTGAGACATCTATGTTCTGAAGTATTTTTTTCTAATATTCCACTCACCCACTCAGTCTATACTCTTGTATCTCTGAGGACTATAGATCTATAATTCCTTTCAACAAGCTATAGTACTAAATACAATTCTTTTCTGAATTGTGTAAAATTATGTGCTGTGTTATTTGTGACCAGTAACGTTAAGTACTGTTTTCTACTAAAACTGTCTCCGGTGTGACAAGTTCCATTTTCAAAAAATACATTTTCCCAAGGTAACTAGTAAACTTTCATCTAAATTCTAGGGTAGACCTTGGAGAAACAACGTAACACAGGCACATTTTTCATTGAAATAAAACTTTTTGCTGTATATCCATTTAAGTTAGTTGTCATTTAACATTCTCAGAAAGAACTGACTCAGTTTTAGCCAGATTTCTCCTATTGACACTAATGGGAATTGTACAGCTACTAAAGCTTAAAAGCCATTAAATACCCAGAAGAAAACGCAAAACACTTTTGCTTCCTATCTCTGCACCCTAATTGGGTAAAATTTGCTGAACTTTTGCTCTGCTGATGTCAGTGGGAATTTTGCCACTGGGATCAAAGTGGGATGAATTTTATTCAGTGTATTAATTACCTTTATAGGAATAGTTACGATGTTTTCGGTAAGCTGTTTAGTTCCTTAGAAAGACGTTAACAGGACATGCAGATTTTTTGGACCATGAGCTAACCCAACTGTACAGAGGCAAACTCAGTCTTGCTTCGTTGGTAAGAAAAGTTTGAGCATTGGCATGCACTTACCTGTCTGAAGGTGCAGTGAGTCCATCGCATAATGCGGTAAAACAGAGGTGTCCATGGCCATATTGGACTGAAGTACCCACTGCTTTCAGTGTGTTCTGTTATGGCTTCCAGTTTCAGCCCTTGAGAGGAAGTTGTTTTGCAGTCTGTTAGAGGAAATGCCTGATTTTATTGTCCTTCCGTTGCGGAGTGGTTACACTCCAGAAATTGGCACAATCTTGGTTTCATCTTAAATGCTCATGAATGCTTTCTGATCAAAAGAAGATGCTCTTTTTTTTTTATTATTTTTAAATGGTTTTATTTTCATTTTCTTTTTTTGGTATGAAAAAAAATGCTCTTTCCTGTGTCCTACTGAAAGGTACTTGCCTTCATCTGGACAGTAAGGGCAATGAGTTCTCATGCATGCCTGAGATTTTGTCTGTCAGTATTAGCAATAATATCCTACCAAGTTGAAAGAATGGAACAATTGTTTTTCCATCCTAACTTTACATGAAGCCAACCAAGTAGAGAGGAGTTGAAGGAGTAGTGTTATGGTTATGTTTTATTCACCAGAAGGACACAAGATATTTTTGATGGCCTAGGCATATTTTAATTGAAGACCAGAAAATTTTTTATTTTTATATAATTGTGAAGTCAACTTAAATCACTCCAGGCCTCAGAAGAAGATACATTTTAGAGTAAGGAAGTAAAAATTTGTAAAATAAAGATGACTATCACATATAATACATTTTAAAATGTATGTATTATCATAGTTTTGAACACAAAAATATGTATTTTATCACTTTTTCTCCTTACAAAAGACGACATGTTCATCCATCCATATATAATGAGGTACACCAACAGAGTCAATTACATTTGAGATTTCTGTAAGAAAAATATTACATGACAGACAGCCTGCTCAGATATTGACATAAAAGTTTTCTCTCTTTTCCTTGGCCAGTTATAACAATAGCTCCTAAATAATTCTTTTAGATTGTCTTTGTATACACTTGACTAATAGGTAACCAGTGAAATTCAAAGGTTAGAAATTAGATGAATCCAAAGTTAAATAATAAATTCTAATGTAAAAAAATTGCAAATGTCACATAGTACTATCTTGATTATTCTGGAATATATTTAATGTTGATTGATTTTGGAGTGGGTGGAAACAGAAATCAAAAGCCGCAAGTGATGGAATAGCTCAGCAACTTTCTCAATTTATAAATCAGCATTGCAGATAATTTACTGACTGACTTAGGCAGTGGTTGCTTGATGAATTTTTGGGCATTTTTTACTCTTTTTCTCTAAGTGTTTATCTTTAGACAGCATTAATTCTGTTTTTTCTTCTGTGCTTTCTTCCTTATGGCTCAAAGATAAAAATTAGGTGAAACAAGCAGGAGGAGAGAACCATGGAAATAATTAAAAATATAATACAGAGACATTTTAATTGCAGAATAGAAATAACTATTAAAATATTTTCTTCTGTAACGTCCATGATATTTGGTTGTTATGGTGAAGAATCTTATAATATGGTCACACTTTGAAAGATTTTTTTCCTAGAGGAAATCTGAGATTGCATTTGTTGTGTGCAAGGTCACAGTACAGGATGCACACTCTGCTTTTCATAGCAGTGCCAGAGGAAAGCAGGGAAAAAAATGTAAGAAATCTTTCTGTTACAGGCAAGTATATTGATTTTGTTTTTAAATAGACCTGGTGAACCATGGAAAATATACATGTGTTAACATTAACATTCTCCATCTGAGCTACAACGAAATGTCATCTGGAAAAAATTTTGCAATATGCCACATCTTCAAAACAAACACCAGACAGCTATCTTTTCATTTTTACTTTCAGCATTTGCTTCAAAGTAGAGAGTGCCTCTGAATCATTGGCCACTGCAGGGCTTGGGCAGGTTAAAGATTAGTACCAAGCAGTGGCAGCTCCATGGTTTGCGTGAACCTCTGCCAGTTCAAGGCTGTGAGCACAGAGGCCAAGTACAGGTCAAATGCATTTTCTCCTGTCCTACGCCAAAGGTGAGGAAAGGGTTGGGAGGTCTAACACTTACAACCATGTTACTGAAATCAGACATGGGACCTGTAGGAAGGCAGTCCAAAGAGGACATTTTATTCTGCTTTTGGTTAAGGAAAGATCTGTGACTGCTCCTGTGAAAAAAAAATGAGGGTAAAGAAGAGTTTACGAAAGCTTCAGTTATGGACTGTTCTTGCTTATACGCCTATTTCTCTGACACAGAAATATGACACACTACACTGTTGCTACCAAGTGAAAAATTTAACCTAGACAGGTTTTTAAAATATTATTTTCCTCTTTACAAAAGACACAGTGTGTGATCCCAAAGGGCAGAAAAGTATTAATGTTCAAATATATATTAACCTTTGTACAAATGCAGGTATTTTCGGTCTGTGTAGCACCTTTAACCATCACACAGTCACCAGCCAAGGTTGAAGGTAGTATTAATTGTTGCCTTTTGTCAGGTGTTCACTATTTAGGGCAGAAAGCAGATGTATATTGTAATATATAGAACATATTTCAAATCCATTACTTTTCCATAAAAGGCAGACAATAATAGATCAAATGTGTGTTTCAATCATTCCAAGTGAATTCAGTACAGTTAGCTAAAATTCAGTATCTAAATCAAAATACCTGAATAGTTGTGTTTGAAAGCCTATTCTGCACTATCATGTAAATTTGAATTATTTAAGCATACTTGAGTAATGTAAAAGTATATTCAAACATTTGTGTTCTTACAGTCTCTCTAAAAGTTAAATATGCACACATATACCCATGCATCCTATATTCTCCTATACTTTCTTATAAAAGAAATTATGGGTATACTTGGAATATACATATACATAAAAATACAATACATACTACCTACTTATATATTTCTATAATCCGTATTTTTATTTTGTACATATGTCTGAATGGCCATGTACGACTACATCTATACACTTTCAGAAAAAATTTATCCATCTGTCAAGCCACATGTACACAAACATTGTCTAGTAGTAAAAAGATCTTTGTAATAATAAGAAAACTGTCCAATTGCATTTCCTAATCACTTTGGACTGCTTCTCTTGCACTTTTCAAGAGCACTGAAGTGGCGGGCTGGGATTACTATTTAGGTTTTGGGGCTAAGAGTAAGTAAGTACAGTATTATTCTGAATCTCTTAAAACAGCCAAACTATTCTGTAGTTTAGGCTTATATTTTAACACAATGCATGCAAGGGTACACACATTTTCTTTAAAATATATATTTTTCTTTGTCTATTAATTTTTTGCCTCTTGGAGAAATATCCTGACACATTACCAGACATCCTGCATTTGTTTATACTTTTCCTTGCATCCTTTCAGTTGACTTTGTGGTTGAAAGTTTGCATGTGTGCATGTGTGAGAGAAAGCTCATCTCAGGAAATAAGGCCCATTCTGCAAATAACGAGAGCTATAATCACTCCTTCCTCCCCTAGAAGCAAATTCAGTAATTTTGGCTAAAATACAGTCACAATTCTGTCTGTTCCATGATGGCAAGATCATGCAGTGTTTCACAGAGGAATCACAGTTGTGGAAGAAGGAGCTACCTTGTCACTAAATTGGCTTGGCCATCAGGAGCAACATTAGAAACTGAACTCTTTCCTGAAAGTGCCTGTGCTTAGCAACTGGCTCTATTAAACTCTGTATGGCCTGCATTTTCTACATGCCTTTCATATTTTTGCCTTTTAATATGTTCTACAGCTCAGAAAAGTCTCATCCCCTCAGCCCACAGCTACAAGCTACTAGTCTGGAACAAAGATTAAATCTAAAAAATGTCAAATATAATGAAAAAGAGTGGAGGAGAAGACTGGATGGCTTAGTGGAATGGAAATGGTTTATGAACTCTTTCACCGCTAACTCACTGTTCTGAATCTTCTGCAGTCAGTAGTCACTGGAATTTTTGAGCATTTGGTAGTTGTTCAGTGACCTATGCTAAATAACTTGTTAGTCTCAGTTGAGCTCCTGTGACTGGTGTCCACACCGCAGAAAAACATAGCATCTGACCTTGAGAGAATTTTACTTTGTCATTGGTGATATTAGTAAAGAACTAAAAGGTCAGAGAATGATGTGTATTTGTCTGAAAAGAATTTATACATCCATTTCATTAGGATGTTATGAGCAGTCACTGAAGATTATTGATATTATCTTGAGGCCCTTTTCTGCTCTTAACAAATTACCTTAAAAAGAGCCAGTAGCCATTTTGCATTTAATAAGAATTTAAAAACTGTAGAAGATGGTGACAACTATTTATTTGTTTCCCTCTGACTACTTATGTATTTCTGAACAATACAAAAAGATAGAGGTGGCCATCATCCAGAAATTCTGCAACCTAAAGTTCAGTCCCTGTGAAATTGTTTTTTACCATGAAAATTAAAAAAAAAATATACCATCATTTACCATTTACAAATCATTAAAATTACACCATTTACTTCAGATAAGGATGTAATGTTCTGAAATGTTTACTGACTCTATCTATTCCATTTTCATCCTTTACAAGCTAATAATGATTTTTATTGTGAATGGGAGAACAGATTCTTCAGCTTAAAAAGTAACACAATCTAAAGATTGGCTAAACAGGAGTTTTAAAGCTTCTCAGTTGTAAGAAGATATGAGAAGATGCTTTTCAATAAAAAGAAATGTCCCTTCATTCTATAGAAATTCCCACTGCATTTGGTTACATTAAGGAATAAGATAGAAGACTGAGACAAGCATAACAATTTTTTTTACTCCTTTCAGAAACTTTCCAAATATCCAAGGCATGCAAAGATTGCCTAGTTGTATCTTTTGTTCTGCATTAGTACCAGCACTTCTGCCTCTGCCCTTCCTCTCAGTTTTCTCCTTCCTTTTTTGGTAGTTCTCTTAAAATGTTGTAATTACTCTTTTTCTAAGGTTTATAGGTCAATTAAGATTTACAAGACAGTTCTTCTAATTCTCTGCTTTATGCCCAGGTAAATCTCTTCATTTACTCTGCAAGTTTTAGAGGAAGTGTTTAGCAAGTCTGTAACATACAAACAGGAAACATTTTATCAGAAAGAAAGGAGTGTACTTTCATTGAAAGGATAATGGAGAGAAATCTTTCACTCATGTTTTAACAAAGAACAAATATACTGTGTGTATTCATCCACTTTAAAGACTATTTTTTCAGTAATTGAAACAGGTCTCTGGATGTTATGATAAATCCAGAGGCCCTCTTAGTGAAATTAACCTTTAAACTGAAGTTCTGTCATGTTTAGCCATCATATCTGGTGTATCAAAGCAAGTGGAAAAATAAATCCAATTTTCATATTTGTTGATGATTCGGTTTTCATTTAGTTTTGGTTTTTTTTTTTTTTTTTTTTTTTTTGTGGGAGATTAAGTTTATGGTAGATGAGAAGTGCCTGAAAGTCGGGAAGCCAAAAAAGTACAAGAATCAATTTAAATGACAGCTTTAAAAGTAATCCATGAAATGAAGCAGAAACTTCTTTTTGGAAAGAAAAAAATTATCAACACTAACAGTCAACTCACAGTGTTTCCTATTGCTTGTGTTTTGCACTGCCTGTTCCCTTGGTGGCATCACAGGTTTCAGAGATTGTCTCCATATTGTGATCTGGAACATTCAAAGTACATGATGTTTTTAGTACAGGAAACAGAATTTTACTGATAGATCAGAAGTATGGATATGAACCTGCACTAGGCCTATCATTCAGGATCCAGCTATGAGTAAAATAAACCAGAAAAACAGAGAATTTGCATCATAGCAGTTAACGCTGCAACGTTTTCTCATCACGTAGAAATGGACTGTTGAGTGTTCAGATTGTTGTCTGTGCATCTAGAGCTTGATCTTCAAATGACAGGTTTCAAGCTGGTATGTCAGAGCCATCCACAGTCCAGTGCCTAAGAGAAGGAAAAAATTGAAATTCTAGTTCAGTACTGGGTAAAAACTTCCATGTGGCCTGACTCCAATATCAGCACTACATTTTAATGATAACGGCAGCTCTGGTGTTCATTCTAAAATCCTTAAATGTACTTAACAACCTGTTTATGCTTGGAGTGTAGTGAGTTTATGGGGACAGCCAAATGAAACAGATAAGTGTATTATGTAAAACCGTATTCTGAAATGTTTATTCTAGCAGTTAGTATGCATCTGGAGTAAATTTGTAGACTGTTATCTTCTGGTTTCATGCATTTTAAATAAAGCATATTTATTTTAGTTTAGAAGCAGACAACTATGTGGGCAATAGAAAGGTTTTGACAGCACAACTGTAAATTGAGCATTGTTTGAAAAGGTATAGTCATCTGAAAAATCATCATTAATATTTCATGCATCTAAATTCTCTCACATGCAGGTTGTATACAGTTTCAGACATGGATCAGCAGCTGCAGCTATCAAAGCTCTATATTCATTCATATATTAAAACTTTTTTTTTAGAATAATGGCACTATTTACCCTTTTAGTCAACAAAACACTTTCTGGAATGAAATCAAGGAACCAGAGCCTGGCTTCTCTTGAATGTGCATGTGCATAGCAAGGCATCTATTTATCTTTTTGTCACTCTTAGCACTTCCAAAATGTCTATCACCATTCCACTTGCAAATGCTATTTTTTAAATGGCTAGTCACTGTTAAAGGCACTGGTCAGTCTAATTTTTCTAGCTGTGAAATAATTTTTACACAATTTATAATAATCTTTTGTAACCTCATAAAAGAAATTGCTTTTCTCTACAAATGCTTTCTCTACACAAGATGATTACTTCACATGGATTTCTATAGTAGATATGAGAACTTGATTCCCCCTAATACCAGTTTTTAATAGTAAAAAAATAGCTAGACTTTCACCAAAAGAGTTCTGCAAAGAGATATAAGGATGGGGACTGGTAATACTTGTAGATCTGTTGAACTTTTGTGGACATGTAGATTTCTTGATCTTTTCCTAGATCAAATTACTTTATTTGAGGAAAAGGAATTAATTTGAATTTAATTTGTTTTTTGAGACATTTGGTTTCAAGCAGGACGTTTCTGACTATGTTACATTATCTAGTCCAGAGTCAAGCTGAGCTGTACCTTTCAACATAAGCACCAGATTGGTTAAAAAACAACAGATGTATTCATAGGCACAAAGAAGCAAGTCTCTTTTTTTTTCACTTTCATCACATTCTATCCACATCTTACTACTCCTACCATCTATATATGTGTCCAGATAGAATAAGTTAAAGTTAGCAGTGTTTTAAAACTGAGTTAGACTACTATGTTCTTTAAACATTGTTATAAAACAAAACCAGTAACTTATTGTCAGTGTATCCTGTCCTGAAGCAAGCAGAAGGAATTTTATTGACTAGATTTTTTTTCTAAAGAAAACAGATTTGTGACCTTCAATAAGGGCTCTGAGAAATCTGAACAAATTATGGATGCAGGAATGTTACTTGGGGCGTATATATTTCCATGGTATTCAGGAAAGCAACCATATAAACTAAACAAGCAGTAAGTAGACAGAATACAACTTTCGCTTCACAACTTTTGCTTCTGTTTTACAAGAAAACTGTTTCAAGGTAGAAATAAAACTCTAACGTTCTGTCTCTCTGAAGAATGCAGCTTGATTTTGTGGTACAGAAGCTGTGACTTTTATCCCTAAGGCACAAAACAGCTTTGATACACAAGAGAAAATATGAATGCTGAAGGGGCAGAACAGCAACTTCTCTTTCATTAAGAAACTGGCATACATATAATGTAAAACTACTGTGGGTTTGCACACATCTTGTTCTCAATGGGGAAAAAGTGTCCAAGCTTCTTTGAATGAGGAAAAAATCAGAAAATCACATCTGACAGCAATGAGTAGCAGACACGGCTCATCAGCAGCCATGGTAAGTGACCAGGCAAATTCAGAAATTTGCATCAGCCTGACTCTCTCTTCCAACTGTCAATATAGGTATAGGACTAATGCTACTAAACACCCAATTCTACAACACTGAAAAAAAAAAAAGAAAAAAAAAAAAAAAAAAAAAAAGAAGAAAGAAAAAAAATACTTACACTCCTTTATATATAGCTATAACCTTTATTTGCAAATAAATCAGAGATTTCAGTAAGATTGTTGCTGTTAAGATAACACCTAGTGTGACTGAGAGTAACAATGACTGTCCCAAAGCTAAGAGCAAAAAACAAGCCCCTGTAAACTAAAATTCACACATTTTGTTTTAAAGCCAGGAATTGTTATTTTGATAGTCTGATCTGCTTAAATAATTTAAACTTAGGTTTTCTTTTTAAACAACAACAAAAATATCTTAAAACCCCTTGGTTTTAGCGGGAATCAGCTAAACATAAAATTTTCAAAAAGGTCTGGGAACAAAAGCTCTTTAATGTTCAAAGTTTTCCAAGTGTCACAAATTTTAGAAAATGTTTTATGAACTCAAAACATGAGTTCAACTTTAGTGAATCCTTTCTTCTGTTAATAATTCCCTTGTTTTTTTCCAGGGACCTTGAATTATAAAACATGCTTGTCTAACCAGGGAAGCACGTGTTATGCAAACAATGAAGAACAGCAAGAAAGAAAACTTTGCATGCTGTTGTTCTTTCCAGAAACATAAATAATCCCAGACTATTCACCAGTTACCTTAGAGAAGACTACCCACTAAACCATCAGGGAAATAATTATCGTCTTGTAGGAAGAAAGTGCTGGTGGAAAATGTACTACAGTATCTGCAACGGTGACATAAGTGTCTCTTATCTGCTACATTAAAAGAAAACAAAACTATTCTCTAGGTATTACTATGTTAGTATAGAATGGGATATTATCTTCATACAATAAGGCCAGGGAAAAACTTCTGGCTTTACATGGGAGACATTTACAGTGACTTGTTCATACCAATCATCTATAGTGGGTCAGCACCTACCACTGAATCCTGGTTTCTTATGCAAACTAAAAGTGGAGTCCCAAAGAACAAGGGGACATCATGCTGGTGCAGAATATATTTGCCTGCCTTGGTATTGAGAAAAGCTAGCTTGAGCATGTGAGACACAGAAGGAAAAAAATGAATTGTCAATTTACCAGTGACAAAGCAAAACACCAGCAATGGAGAAACTAAGCTTGGTGGAAACTACTGACATGAATCAACCATTGCTCAGAAAGTACGATAAATTAGTTTAAGATTAAACTATAATTAAAAAAATTAGCTTTCTGTGATTTTTGCTGTTGTTTCTACAGAATGATACAGTTCCTAGGAACTTTTCCTGCAATCTTAAACTCTATTTTGAATTACTGAGGGGAAACTTAGTGATTTAAATTAAGAAAACAGGGATCCAACAGACTGACCTTTTATCTCCACTGTAAAATGAATACAAGCTTAAAAATCTCATATTGCTCACTGAGACAGGAGAAACACTTTGAAGAGTGTAATTGCTTGAGCCCTTGACTGCATTTGTAAGTTCTTGCACAAGCCTTTCAACCTTCCTAAATTGTCAGGAACAGAGCTGCAACTTCAGCACCTGGCAGTGGTGCTGCCCTTAGACTTAGCAAAAATAGGTGTTTGCTTAGCACAACAGACCATAAGGGGGGCATCATGCACCTCCACCCCCTTATTTTTGTGGTGCAAGAAGATATGGAGACTAGGTAGTTTGAAAACAGACAGACATGGGTAGTGGGGACATAGAAGGAATGTGTGGCAAAAGCATTTCTTTGAGGCCTTGCTTTTCCTTAGCAGCAGCAATCACTGCTATTCCCCTCATCTTCCCCAATCACAGAAGAGTCACAGTCTGATTCTCCACTCAGTATCCAGCTTGGCACTTAGCCCCACTTCGCTTTTCTGTCTCTAAGGCAGAAATGTGGGTTCAGGGATAAGAGAAAGCAAGGTAATTTTCTGCGTAGTGTTGGGAAGGCATGTGGATTAAGGAAAGGGGCCTTGCACCTAGAGATCAAAACAGATTAGCAAGGGGGATGTGAGGAGGTTATTCTACCTTCATTCCCTCAAAATACAGACTTCTCCCAGCCCCTGTCTGAGTGTTCAAAACCCCACCACTTCTTTCCCCTCTCATCAAGCTTCGAGGTCTCATTGACTTCTCTCAGTCCCTCTCCCAGTATCCCCAAACTGTCTGATTTCTCTGAGTCTGCCTAGAGGCACTGACCCATCTCAGCTCCGTTCTCCATCTCAGACCACTTACTTTCACAAAATTAATTTTTTCTATTCCATGGACACATCATTTTTTCTTGACTTCTTGTATAATGGAACTCAAATTTAGTTACTGCTGAGAAGCTTGAGGCCCTCTCTAGCTAGAAAATACCAAATGCCACACAGCATTTGGCAGCAAAATGGAAAACTTATCAAAATACAGCTAACTCAAAATATGCAGGGATGCAGCATGAGTGAAACTGGAATTCATTACACAGGGAAGATGAGTCCTCTTCTTTGTCAATATCAGAGCAGTTGAGCTTACCAGGGAAGAGTTTGTGAAAGTGAGCTGGAAGGCTGTGAGATGTGGCATCTGTACCCAAAGAAGCCAATTTTGCAAAAGGTAATATTAGACATTACTGTTCATGGGTCAGACCATAAATCTTTATTTTAAATCTGTTAGCTGCTTCTAAATATAAGATTATCTGCACCTCTTTGGAGACCTGTTTCAACGCTTCGTAAAATAAACCAAATGCATGCTGAGCTTGACGAGGTCTTGATATCCTGCTATTGTTACTATGATTAATGACTGATGCCACTGAGAAGTAGTGGTAGTCATACACAAACTCTTCTTAAACACCTGCCTAGGCTTTATAAAACAGTCACTATCTCCATTTTTATGTCAGAGGGAACTGAGGCACAAAAGCTGAATCTCAGACAGAGGATTCATGTTATGGAAATGGTCTGTCAATCTCAGAATTTTAAGTTCATTGGACTAGTAGGCAGGCAACATCTCTATACACATCTGTGTTCAAGTAGGTGAGCCAAGACAAAGCAAACAGGAAGTGACAGTCTGACTTAAAGCTAGCTAGTGTCAACACTACTCAGATATGTTTCTCTGAGGTTCTATAGGAAAACTCTCTTGGATTTTCTTATTTGCCTATATTATGGCATACATGTTCTAAATGTTGTGAATACATGTTCTCAATACACACGATATATGTTCTGGAAATTGATCTCTCTTTTGTCCTGGATCACCATGAAAAGTAAAGCACATGGTCTTGAGCCTAAGGGATGATTTTGTCTATTCAACAGGGACATGAACTAAGACAATTTCTTTGTTGTTTTAGTTTTTCAGAAAAAACTAATAAAATAAGAATCTAGTGTTCCAAATAAAACACTATAAACCAAACTTTAATCTCTGAGTCATTGGAAAACATTGTTTACAGTTCTGAACATAGAGAACATCCTGAAGTGACCATCCATCATTGCTCTGAATTGCTGGAGGAAATTGAAATAAAATGAGTAAGCAGTCTATGATTTTATATTAATTGGAACTCCAAGATGGTCTTACCACAATAACAGTAAGGCCAGTCTGATGGAATTTATAGATAGGTAATACTGAAAACGTATTTCAAGCTTAATTTTGTGTCAAGGTACAAAAATCAGATTTCAGATCAATGGTGTAATAAAATAGCACAAAGTAGCTGATGAAAGCTAACTTGGTTCCAACACAAGAATTCATCATGATAAACATATCTCTCGTTTCCACATCTGTCATCCATTTTTCAAACCAATAAATCATTTAAATATGGATTTAACTGTTTCTACAAGTCATTACAGTGTTATGTGTTGCACTGAAGGAGAACTTAAACAATAATGCCCTTTTCCGAATTCAGAATTATAAAAAATGGATTAGAAGTTTAAGTTACGCTCACATAACTGCTGTGCACAAACACAACTGACAGCAAAACAACCGGTCTTTTTCTGGCTGGCATTTCTATCTTCCACAGGCTTTAAGTCACCTAATAAACCCAGTATTTTACAGGAATGGGTGAATGACTCGCATTAAAACCTTCCTAGGTAAGCAAAATGCTGGAATCTGAGAGCAGAACACAGGTATCTGTGAGCTAGATTGGATTGCAGCTTGAATGCTGAGAGCAAGGCTGAGACTTGTTGCATCCTAAGCACAGTTTGAGCCCTGAGAGGCATGGTAGGAATGTTGGCCCTTAATGAGAACCAACAAACGCCCAGTGGAATGGGCTTAAAGACCTTGCCAAACTCCCCATGTGAAAACACCCTGCAAATGTTTGACTGATCTGATGACATTTTTCTTCTCTTTGTGATAAAGGGCTTGGAAGAGGGAGAAAGGGTTCTGGAGGAAAGGAAAAAGAGGGGGGCAGGGAGGTGGTGTTCAAAGGCTCATATCATTTTCATCTGTGATCATAACTGAAGGAAAACCAGAATTATTGCAAGTCCCAGCAAACATAATCAGATTCTGATTTCATTACTGAGCTTTGCACAGCCTTGATAAGAGAGATTATTAGAGAGAGAGCCAGTGGTAAACTTGCTTTATGGATCTTTATTTCAGAATTTTAATTCATTTACTTTGGCAAACATTAACCTTTTGTTTTATTATATGTATTTCTAAGAGAAGCTCCTTAGAAATCCTCATTCAGAATTATACTAACTTAAAAATATTGTGACAGTGAGTATAAAACTGGTAACACTTTTCAGTGCCTTAATATAAATATTTAATAATTTGGCAATACACTATCTGTATTGAATTTATTTTTAATTTTGCAGTTACTGCATTTTTAGCTGTTTAACGTGCTATTCTTGCATTTTAATCATTAAGTCAGCCTAAGTGTTATAAACAAGACTGTAGACAGCATTCATCACTGTAAGAGCTAGTGGAAAAAATCCTACAATCTCTCTAGTTGTTATAATAATGATGTTGGTTTCCTGTTCACTACAAGGGTAATTAATGAAGAATTTGGCTGAACTGCACATACCAGGCAGCTAAGGTAATACTTTATGTACACATTTCACTACAGCATAACACACAATACAGGGCTTGTTTTCTTACTTCTTTCTTTGAAAATCAATCAGGTCACTAGGCAACCAAAATATTGAGCTACAACTATCAGTACTTTGCTGAAGCAGTGTGTAATTTCATTAATTCTTCTGCTGGTGCTGTCCATCTGAGATAGTGAAAATTTCATTACTGTCTGTGAATACAGTTCATGCATAACAAATGAACAATCAATTAAACATGATTTTTTTTTTGTCCCATTTGTCCCTAAACCTTATTAATGTTCTACATGACATTTCCTCTTCCCTTCAGATTTTAGATAATCATTGGTCTTTTAATAAAATTCACCTTTTTCTAGCCCAGAACAAGCTGACAAAGTAAAAAATAAAATGCTATCAGCTATTCCCATGGTATTCTGCATGACTTCAAGGTTTGTGATATGCTTAGAGATTTAGAAATGAAAGAATCTGGATTTTGCTTTGTTTCTCACCTCTGGTTGCACACTTACCAAAAGCATCTACTTAAAATGTTGAGACTGACTACAGTAGAAACAAAGCTTCAAAAGGGAGACTAGCAAAAACTTTGACTGACTGTGGTCAAGGGCTAATATGAGTGACTTTGGGACTTTCTTTTTTGTATAAGATCATATCTGATTTTCATCTTCTGTAATGCATTTCCCTTTCTGTTGTACAGCAGCAAGGCTCCTCCTTATCCACAAGGCAAGCAGCTCCCACCGTAAAGGAGGGTCCAGGAAGTATATTCTTGCCTTGCACACCTGCAGATTGCTTGATATGGTTAACAAATACTTCACACTTCACCCTTCTACAGTAAAATGCCATAGATAGTAAAACACTGAGACTGGCTAATCTGGAAGTTGAGACTTTAAGCTTCAGCACCCTAATAGTCACTGTAATATCATTCATATATTTACAAGGAGACTTTAAAAAGTGGAGTGGAATACAGAGATAGGAAGATTCTTGTTCAGTGTTCTGAACCTTGGTATTTTTTTATTAAAAGTGCATTATTAATAAGCAAAGCTGCCAATTAGTTTCAGTATCTGGCACCAGCATGGATTTATGACAAACTAACCAGTTGCCAAAAGCATTGACACACAGGATCTAATCAAGCATCTTCTCAGAGAAAGTGAGGATGTACTAAAGAAAGCAAGGTCCACTTACCATGGACTTATAAACTACTAATACTTAGTTAGGAACACTTATCAGTTATTTCAAAATACATCTGCTGGTAGCTGGAACAAATCAAATACATGCAATGCAGATGAGTCTGAACAGACTGCTTACCATCAGAATTCACTCAAAGTATTGAAATAATAACTAAGGCGGTGTAATGTTTGAGTTCAGTCATGCATATACTTTTGCAGTACAACCAATATAAGATATTTGTATCTAGAAGAGAAAAGAAGACATAAGCAAATCTTCTCAGTGCAAAACATCATTAAACTCTTTCCACTTGACTTTGCGGCTTGTCTGATGCATACTCTGGTAGAAGTTTCCTGGGCTGTAAAGCCATGGTCACCATGAGCTACTTTATATTATTGCCCCAGTTTTCATACTGTTTAGGATGGGTCGATATGAAACATGCCTTGAATGAAAAAAAAATTATTATGTCAGAGCAAGTTCTTCATTTTAGATCCCAGTTAAATAGACAGGAAAAACATTGCAGCAAGCCTCTTCAATATCATGAAGTCGCTTTTAAGGAGTTGTTGGTGATGAGATTGCTTTGCAAATACATACGTTCTTTCATTGTGCCAAAACTAGCAGCTCATTTAATTTTCAACTCTTCTCAACTCCAAATGCACACATTTACAAGCACATCTAAGTGGCCTCTGAACTATCCGTCCCGCATCAAACAGCCTCACTTCACATAAAATTATTCAATTTATATGTAATACGGTACACATCCTGCCCAGCCATGGTGGAACTTCCTCTTTCCTCTTCTTATTTCCCTTTCCAAAATATCACGTCTCCACCATCTGGGAAGGAGGGTTTTGCCCAGGCTGAATGGAGCAGCTGCTACACAGCAAAGTACAAAAGTTGAGACAGTGTTTGTCAGAAGCACCCTGCTCCTCGTTGCTACCCAGTGAAGGCCATAGGGACTCCTCTGTAACGCAACAAGCATTTCTCATGCAGAAGGACTGAGTGCAGATATGAGGGACACAGTGTTGCAAGAGCCATTCAAAGGTTTGAAGTGATACACAAGTGGTAGAGGAGGCACTTATAGAACTTTAGCCTATTTCAGTCTGCCACTTGCTCCGATTCATTTGTTATTCAAAAAAAAAAAAAAGTAGAAGCAGAATACTTTTTTATACTTGTACATCAAAATAATTATTTTATCATGGTACCTACAAAGAAGACAAGTCATCTCCAGCCTTCAGACCAAATGTTTCATGAGGGCTACTGTGTCCCATGACTGCAATTGTCAAAAGAGATATGAATAATGCAGCAATTGTTTCACTTCCTGGTGCCTTTTTTTTTAAAGAAGGTAACCTAATTTTTAGTTCATAATTTTCTTTCAGAAATTAGCTGGAGTTTTTTTTGAACTTCTGGTAAGCACAGTTTTTACCATCACTATCATCTCCACTACTTTCTGAAAAGCTATTTGAGTCACTGTTTAAAGAAAGAAAAGATACTGTTTTCCTCCTATTCTAGTGTAATTTAAGGTATCATGAAACAGTTCCTTGCAGTAGTAATTTATTATTTAAGGAAAAGAGGAGGGGATAGTTTGTTTACTATATTTTAGTTCTCTATTGAAGCGAGGATGTGAAAAAATGCTATCTATGTGAGCACATTGCACATTTAGAGAAGAGATGAAAAGTCCATTATGTTGGTGAAGTAAAATGGTAAAAGCAGCATACTGCAACAGCAAAAGCCTGACAACCAACAACCCTGCACTACTCTGCCTGTTACGCATTGATTAAAACATACAGATGGTAGATGGGATCAGGAAAAAGGAAGGTTGGCCGCATAGGTGATATAAAGGGCAACAATTCCCCATCACAAAAAAATTAAGAGAAGCAAGGAATTTTTTATTTTTTTTTCAGATCTGTCAATAGTGGAAAGGGAGGTTTGGAAGGTTTGATCAGAAAGCTTGATAAAGTTAAAGATGTAAGCTATTCCTTACATGTTCAAAATTGCCATTGACTTTGATAGGAGCTTTGCATGTGCAAGGGATGCAAGCTAAGACATGAATTTACATGCTTAGGGTAAATACAGGAGAGTGGGAAAGCTCCTATTGTTCTTTGCAGCATAAAACAGACAGCGAGTCATAGTTCCCTTATTTGCAGTGAGCCTCCTCCCTGTCATTAAGATAGGAATCAACTTACTCCAAAAGAAAGCTCTGGACATTTTTGCATTTCCCCTTTCCCAGACCACTACCGGTTTGCCCCAGTGAAGAAAGACAGCACCACATCTAAATCTGGTCCAATTAATTTGTAATATATGGTGAAATTAGTGCAATATTCAATGAGTAATATAACTTCTCATGACTCCTTTTTCTTCTACACCATTTTGCAGATTCACTATGTGAATATAAAATTAAAGGTATGCACTTTAATAGGTAATTTTAATCAGTTGATAATAACTTCTATAAAATATGTAGTTATCGAAACTTTAACTGCATATATTGTATCAATTCTAAAAAATAGTATAAATTCACAGTATCTTAATTCATTCAGTTGCAATGATTTTGGATGAGATAAAATGTCACGTAAGGGGATAAACTATTCACTCCTTTTTCCATCTAGATTCCCACCCCTGAAGGTACTTGAGGGATGTTATTTTTGTTGTACTCTTCCAAGAATTAAATGGAAGATGTTCCAAACAACTCAAATGCAAATGATATAGTAGCACACTACAGGGAATTAAAATAGCTTTTTCCAGGGGGGAAATTGATATGTTTTTCATATTCATACTGTGCCACTTGCTACAAGCAGTATTCTAGGATCCACAGACTAAAGTGACTGTAATTCCTTTATACTCTCTAATCTTACTTTTAAACCCTGTGGCAATAAATTGTATGTACTATGTATTAAAAACTACACTCACTAATGGGAAGATAAACATATTTATTCATGTTTGTTTTATTTTTTCTTACTAATGTGGAAGTTTTGTTTTGTTTACATCTCTGTTGTCTGTCTAAATTCTTATAGTGCAGATCCCTGAGTTTACCATGTTTCAACTCCAGTTGACTTAGTCTCAGCAGTATTTTTTTACACACCTCACCCATTTGATCAGTCCAATTGAAAATATCTACTAGTTAGGATTGCATTCAATTTGCTAAGTTATCTATCAAAGCTTTTACAAAAGATCATCCTAAATTTCTTTAAACTGAGAAAATTAGTGTGGATGTGTTAAGTGACACCATTTTTTTCATTAGTAGTAAACTGGTAATTTATTAAATTTTCTTACAGACAAACAAACCCTCTCCCCATCTTTTGAAAGAAACTGTTCAGAGAAAGATTGAAGTTTTCAATGCAAAGAGGACATCTGAATGACAGAATGAGTGATACTATTTGTATATCTAAGACAAAAACAAACTACCTTTTATGAACAAGGTAAAGGTCTAACAAAAAAAAGGTGTAAACACATGATTTCTGAAAGTTTCTCATTGTAGAGCTGTTGACCGGGGCATTGTTTGATGCTACCCCAGTGCAGAGCATCTTGAAGTGTGAACATTCTGCATGAGCCTCTGCAGGATTCCCACAAATAACGTGAGAGGCTGTCAAAGCTACAAACCACAGCGGCTGCAGCTGGGCCAGCGGCATGTCACCTGTGAGAGCTAAAGCTTCCGTGGAGCCAAATTCTTCAGCTAGGGACTTTATACTACTTGGCTAATGCTGAATAAACTGGTGAAGGCCAAAAATGGGACAGTAGCTATGCTTATTAAAGTTTCCTGACACTTACCATTATAAAACACTGATTTAAGTACTTTTCAGTTTGCCAACTGGTACACATTTGGGCTCAAATGTTCGTTAGTGTCTGCTAAAAGTGGCTAAAACACGCGTTAGAATGTCTCTTTTGCCAAAACAATCCAGTCATTTCTGAGAATGAGGCAAGAAGTATGTTGTTTCACTCACGATAACAAATCAAAAAGGAGGGGGAGGGAGGACGATGATAAGGGAAGAAGTTATTTAAATAGCTAATATAATTTGAAGCTGCAGACTGATATCTGGCAGCTGGGGATAACAATGTGGGATGAAAACTGAAATTTGGCTTTTGTTTCCACTTTAAATTATAAGGTTTCAGAGAAAAAATCTTCAGGCTCAGCAGAGATTTCTTATGTCTTATCATGAATATTAGTCAGGGAAGGAGTGGAGGGGTTCCACTTACGGCAGTGTCACATTTTTCTTGTATATGCAGCTCTGTGATATTTTAAAACCACGGGCACAAGAAGAGAAAATAAGCAGAGTCTATTGAGCCCAATAATGTCAACAGCTATTTCAGCCATGCAGGGGCAAAGGACTGAGCTGCAGGGAATGGGTGCAGTGAGAAAGAGTATCAAAGGGATCAGTCACTGGGAGACTGAGACTATAATGTAGAAAGAGGGGGAAAGGTGAGATTTGTATTGGGGAATGTGTCAGAGGAATTTAAGGTATAAAGATTGTAATTGATACGATGGAAAAAAATGGGACTTAAATGAGAATCCAATGCTTCAAAAGAGAATAAGATCAGAAAGTAAAATCTTTGAGAAACTGGCAAGAGAATCTGTAACAACAAAAACAACTGTCTCCTTGAGCTTGGAAAGGATCCCAGCACTCCTGAACTGCTCCATTACTATATTAGCTCAAGTAATCTGTAGTCTGTATAATCATTCGGTATATCCATTCATAGATACCAGTATTATTAATAAATGTGTGGGAGACATTTTTTGGTGGCATATTGCAATTAGTCATGTTATAAATCCAAATTTTGTAATACTTGAGTAAAAATTGCTTGACCAGTTTTAATTGTGCAATCCCTATGGCCTCACACTAAGAGAAAAAAAAATATATATATATAATAGCCTGTTGTTTTTCCTTCAGGAAGCATGCCTCCCTTCTAACCCAAGATGGGATGCTTCTTGGACAGAAACAAGGTTGTGCAGTATAGATGATTGCTGTGGCCTGGATCCCCTATTTGCAGAAGAAGTTGGAGTGTGCACAGTGATTGAAGCAAAGACTGTATGTGGGTGGGGAAAATAATGTTTTCATGATTAATTCAGTCACTGCTGCCTTGGAGAATAGAATAAACCTCTGCTAACCTTTCACAGGTGGCCACAAGCTACATGTTTCCCAGTTTCCCACTGCCTGACTTGAGACTGTGGCCTGCTTTGCAGAAGTACTATTGAACTCCCTCAGTGGAAGCTGAAGGTAATAGGAGAAGATATTTGAATATAGCAGGAGCCATTTGTAAAAAAATTTGCCTTGTTTGTCTTAAACAAGGACAATCGAAATCTCAGTCTTTGAACGAAAGTCTCAGTCCATCAGTCCTTTTCCCATCGATGTTGGGTCCAGACAGGTTATTGGAGTAACATAATTTATAACTGCAAAGAACTCAGAAGTCAATTTTATAATCTGTAGGTTTTTATATGCTATGATTATCACAGAGAACATTGAATAAAGTGGCTAAAAATAAGTTTTTATTCTCTACAGAAAATGGCCTCAATATAAAGCAGCAATATTTCATGTCTTGTCCATATCTTCACATTTTTATTCCTACTGTGTTTTATAGGCACAGTATGCATGGTGGTGTCTTTCAAGTCCTCATCTCCCTTCTCCCCTTTCTCCTTTGGCTAGACTGCCATAGGTCTTACAACTCATATGGCCATGTTTCTTTTCCATGTAAATTTGAGTGCTGCAGAGAGAAGATTTAGCTTGATGCTGAAATGAAATTAGAATTAGATTAGCAATCTGCCTTCCTGAAGAGATGCACTGCAAAGGTCTTTAAATTTGAAAGAACCCAATGCTACAGACTTTGAGGTCACATACATGGCATTACTACAGTTCCACTGGAACAGACTCTGTTATTCCAGAACAGGGAAAATACTAAACTATGTGATCTTGAGTTATATTCCACAAGACTACTAAAAAAAAAAAGGGGG
>NW_010103348.1:668-28839 GCF_000699245.1 Pterocles gutturalis | reverse complement strand
GTAAATCAAAAAAAAACAAAAAAAAAAAAAAAGAGGGGGGGGGGGCGGAGGGAAGAAATTGAAACAAAGTAACAAAGATCAATGGATGACTCTGGAAGCTGGTGCTAGAAGGAAGGTTTAGACAAGTTTGTCATTTGGAAAATATTCTCTGGGTAGATTGTTTTTTCTGTTGATATAAACTTTCTTCAATAGTGGCCAACATAAGTGATAACAGGATCATGAGACTAAAAAGCAATGAGAGTCTTGGAGTAAATAGTTTTAAAATCTATAATTTGTTTTGGTAACAAAGCATTTTAAAAGAGCTACAAGAAAAAAATAAGGTAAATGAGAAAGCAAACAATAAGAATTGAAATATATTATTAATCTCTAAAAAACCCCAACAAAACATTTTCCAGTTAATTAATTGTCATCACTAGAAATTAAATAAGTTTTTATATAGTTAAGAGTTAAAATTAAATTTTTGCAACTAAATTATTGGATATCTCTAAAAACAAATTAAATGTTTAAACTCCAGCATAAGAAATGCAGACAACATGAGGAAATATACAATATTGATGTAGAGTGTCAAGCTGGATAGCAAAGCTGGATAATGAGAATACAGAGAAAAAAACACAAGAGGCACATAAGGTCTCAAGAGAAGGCTTTTTTTTCACATCGAAATAAAGTGTAAGGCTGTGAGATGAATGCCGCACCTTAAAAAAGTGGCAACTTTAAAGATGAAGCAGGAATAAAATAGATGAACTGTCACTTCGATCTTTTAAGAAGTTGGAAAAAATACTACATGCGTTGGAGGGGAAAGGGAAAAACAGTGAATGGGGTCCACTATAGAATTGCAAGCTCATATTTGTATACAGAAAGACATCTGTAAATACTACCAGAAACTCTGTCACTAGAAGTGACTTTAACTTCCTAGAAACATACTGGTGAAAAAATATTAAAAAGAAATTAAAGTTTATATTGCCTTGGACTCAGTAACCAACAAATTTATGTGTCTTATAGAATCATACTTTGTTATTGCAGACTATGCTTATTTGACCTTGGTAAGTAGCAAGTGTGTTGCATAAAAACTAGCTGTAGACAACAACTTTGTAAAGAACTATAATGAGATAATTCACTTTAAATTAAATAGATGGAAAACCACAAACTAGTCTTTAAAACTTCTGATTTGAAGGGAAGATTTCAATAAAATGATTTTCTATTTAGTGAAATTAACTTAGTTTTACATTCACAGTTCACTGTAGGAAGAACATGAAGACGTTAAAAAAAAAAACAAAAAAAAAAAAACCACACCATAAAGGTGCTGAAACCAGGTAGAATTAAAGTAAAATAAAGTGAATGTATAAATAGCAATTGTGAATAAACAAAAAAGAATGGAAAGCCTAAAGGAATTAAAAATGGAAAGATTAGAAAATGATGGTTTAAAAATTACTACTTTTAGAGTAAGAAAAAATTGTCCAAAGTCAAAGTGAGCTGGATTTAAAGAAAACAAAACCTAACAAACAAAAACCAAACAAAAAACCCCAACCAAACAAAAAAAAAAACAAAATTTTTTATCTCCATTAATAGAAGAGACCTGGGATGAAGTGAAAACAGTGTATAGTAAAGACAGAACAAGGATTAAGAAAGGTCCACGTGAGACCTTATGCTGAAGATCAATTTTCAGTGAGGTTACAGGGAAGATATGGGATACAAATTACTATTTGATATGAAGAAAAATAATTAAGTGCTCCATTGTGTGAAAACTGAGAGGGATTGTCACTGTCCCAGAATCTTGAAAGTACTGCCACAATATTACAGCTGCTCTATTGCAGTAGAGGTATGAAATCCATCAGGTTTCAGGAAATGCCACACAACAGAAAAAATACTAAATGTTACACATGCTTTAGAAAGTAAAAAAGGGTGATCCTTACAACTGTGAGTCAGACTGGTCTGAGCTATATTTTACAACAGGAAAGAATGAAGGCACAGAGGTACAGAGAAAATGCGATAAAACACAGTCTGGGTTTGACAAAGACAGATTGTGCCAGACTAGACTGATATTCTTCATTGAGGAGATAATTGGTTTTCTAGACAAGGGAAACAGGTCTAATCTAGATTTGATCTACTTGCAAGCCAGGAAAATATTTGATGCCTAATAGGAAATTATTAGTTAAACTAGAGAAGATGATGATTAGGATAAGAACTGAGAAGTGTATAAATAAGAGTTGAAGGGTCAGTGACAACAGTGTGGCACAGAGGAGCTACAGCGAAATGCATGATCAGTTCTGAGGTTAGTACTAGTATTTTCAGCTGTGATCTTGGCTTAAAAATGAGAAAATGCTGATGAAATTTGTTAACAGCATGAGTCTGATATGCTTTGTGAGTCCTAAAGAAATGATCACAAGTACAAGAAGGTTAGAAATAGCATGTTGCATTTCCAGACGAAATTGAGAAAGACATCCAGGGATCTAAACAATTATCTGCACTGAACCTACAAGGATTTTGGTGTTAGACCAACATGAATGTGTACATTTTAAGTCTGTCACCCCCACTAACACTGATAAAATTTCACATATAGACAACTTACTACACAGTAGCAGAAATATATGTTTGACGGCAGACAATGTCATAGAATAGCTCAGTAAAGACTTTAGCAATTGCACTTCAGTCCAATTCAGTGTAATTGGGTGTTCTCTACTTTTTTTACTGTTGGTTTACTGTATGATATTTTCTGCCTTGTTTGGGGCTTTTTGTACTACAGGAACTAGCTTCCTTTTCCTTTTTTCTTAGCTATTTGAATTTGTAATTAAATAATTACGCCCTTTCTTCAACCAAGAGGGCAGACCAACAGCTGCTTTAAAAACAGAAAATAGTAAGTGACCTGTAAGAAATGTAACATGATGCTAATAAAACAATGCAATGGATACTCTTCCTCTTGGAATCTGATTTTTCGCCATTCATTCAGTGCTACACAAAGCCTTACACCAGGAGGGATGCAGGAGGCTGTTGTTTGAAAGAGAAACACAATGCTACTTGAAGAAACTTCGTATTTCCCAGAGCTAGTTGACTGATTTCAATGGACCAGCTATTTATGCACCCTCTTTATTTTCACCCCCAATACAGCTTTTAAATTGTTTCTATTTCATTTTAATTTGTACATTAGATCAGTTTAAATAGTTTATCTGCTTGCATTCGACCACTTTTTATGTTTTCTTCTGGTAGCAATAGTATTCTGTATACACTTCTGGTGACTGACTGATCATTTATATAGCAACAATACTGTCATTATAAAATCATAATCCATACTAAGTCATTGTGGAAAATAATGTTATGTTTCATGGCTAATTTAAATAAAATCAAGTTCACTGTTGAATTGCATATCACATGCACATAAATACATTATCTAAACAGGTGTTATATTTCTTTTGATACATCTCATAATTCACAACCCTTACAAATGACAATATTGTCCTTTTGTTCCGAAATGGTTTTAAAATTTTGCACCCTTAGCTTTCAAAGATTTTGAATATTTCTAAATCCTTAAGAAAACTCACATTTAACAGTGAACTGTTTAACTATAAGTGTATGAATGAAATTACTAGTGAGTTTAAAATCAAAGGTGAGTTTGAGTGTATTACTACTGAACCTCATGTTACTCTCTGGCAAGTGACATTTAGAATGAATCAACAGAGTTCAGAAATTTGATTTGGTATTGCATAATGTAGATAAGTAACTACAGCTCAAGTAACTTACCTTATATATGTTGGTTTAATGTAGTGCAACATCCGCAGGAAATTCTAGAGCCAATATTTGACAGACACAGTTAAAGCAAATGAAGGACTACATGCTGAATGTTTTTGGGATGTTTAAACAGTATCTAGGTAGATGTAGATAAAGATTTAGATGTAGATGTAGATGACAGGCTCTTTGCTGCAGATAGAAAAATTATGTGTTAGGTGATTTATGTACTGAATTGTTTGTTCAGTATAATGATCTAGTTCCCATTACACATAAATTCCAAATATTCAAGAACATGCCTTAAAAAAACCCAAACCAACCAAAAAACATTAACCCAGCAAACAAGCCATTGTGTAAATCAGTTTTGTTGAATTCTATGATAATTTTTTATGTACGTCTTGTTTTAAATTAGATAATACTTTTCTGCAGCAAAATGGCCATTTTCAAGCAATGCAATCTATGTTTGATATAGAACATAAGGTACATGCTAAGAGATTCCTAGGACCTCTAATGTAAATAACTGAGCCTCCTAAACAGGTCATTTGTTTATATAAACTGAAGTAGTGAGTTCCAAAGCACCATAGTAAAGCTAGATACCCAGTTAATTTTAATGAGTATTAGGCTTCCAGCTCCCTTAGGCAGCTTTCAAAATGTCAGCCTATAATTACAAACAGCTTGGACCAAAACCCATTGAATTTAATGGAAAGTTTCCCATTGATTTAAATGAACTTTTGGGTCATTGACTTTACTCTTTGCACAAATATTTCTAATGGATTTGGATTGTAAATACCACATACTTTAGAAACACTACATTGCAAAGAATATCTTCACTTTTCAGTATTCTGGACTATTTACAAAATACAGGAAAAAAATAAGACTATGGGAAGCGATGTAATTGCAGAAATATTATTAATTTTGTTGGGAAATGGAAGGCTAAAAAATGAATTAAAGCAAAACAATTCCAGTTTTACAGAATTGTTTCGGTTGAAAAAAACCAAATGAACCAACTTTTTCAAGGAATAGCTGACTTGAGAAATGCAACTGTTGATATAGAATGTTTTCTAAGGTTTTGAAGTTGTCAGAGGCCTCGTCAACATTTTCTAAGTAATAAATATTGACTTTGGTTTCTTCTACTTGGAACTTTAAACTATTTATAGAAACACAGGAAATTCAAAATGATTTTTTGAAATTATTGAAAGAAAACATTTTTTTCTGACCTGAAAGAAAGAATTCTCTGTTTCTTTTTAGTTGACCAGAATGCATAAAGTTTCAACTTTGCACAGCAGAGGAAAAGAGTGCATAGCACTCTTCAAAAGTCTAGCTATATCTATTACTAAACTATATTTTAACTATATTTTAACAGCTTACAAGTCTACCTTTTCATCCCTAGATATTCAGGTATCATTTTGCTACAGACACACTAAAAGCCTGAGGCATGAATTGTTGGCAGAGTCACAGACAATACAAACAGAGGTGATTACACTGTGGAGCTCCTTGTGAGACAGCAGTCCAAGCAGGTGGCTCAGCCCTGGGAACACAAAATGGCAGTATGACACCTGGTTTATCACCATGTTATTAAAATGCTGGTAGCCAAATGCAGTCCCAAACAGGGCATTCAAATGCTGGATCAGAGAGGGTTTCACATATTTTTAGAAAAGAGAAAGAAACAAAAAAAGCAGGAGATGGAGTGAAAACTCCAGAAGCAATAGTTAAATACTACTTAAATATAATTTAAAAAGAAGTAATCTGTAGAAGATAAGTCGTAAATCTCATACAGTCATTGTGAAAAGCACTCTGTTGGAAATTAGCTGATATTAAGAAACACTATGGTGCAGTGGAAGGGAGCTAAGGAGAGGCAATCTTCTGGCCCTCTTCCATTGAAACTGGTAATTCTGAGAGCAGATGATCCTGAGAGCAGATGATCAATCAAAAAGGTGTAACAGACAAATGTTATCATCTCTTCTAAAGCTCAGCTTTCGAATTAGCTCTGCTTCATTATTAGCTTACACAGACACACACGCACATACACACACAGAGATGAAACTGCATTAAAAAAAACCTACTGTTATGAGGTAAATTAAGCTTTAACCAGGTAGATTTAACCAGTTACCCTCATTTAAAATAGCCACAAGAGATCCCAAAGCTGTACTTCTACCCTACACAAAATGAAACGTGGGTCTGCTACAGAAGCAGAAGCTCCAGAATTGAATCACGTTAGGAAGAGAGGATAGAAGTCAGACGTAAAAAAAAAACTTAAAAAAAAAAAAAAAAAGAAAGAAAGAAAGAAAGAAAGAAATTGAGAGGTGCATTAAATAGGATTTAAAGTTCTCATCAGGTGTCGCTGAATCCCACTGTGGTCTTCACTACTCATAAGTGGGATTAAGTGAAACCTAAATATCAGTGCACCTATAACTCACTATAACTCAAAGGAAATGGAGACACTACAGTCTTTCCATAGCTGTTCAGAATGAAATAGTATATATGATAGGATTTTCTACGATGCAGAAACACAGTTTCCTTCAGGTACATTTTAATTGTTATCCATTTAAGAATGAGTGGTTTTGAAGCACTAACACGAGAAATTTCTTCCGTGACACATTATTGTCTAAGGTTTGTGTATCAGTATATCAGTTTTAGAAGCACTCTGTAAGCTGACCATTGTGAGTTTTAGTAAATTCATTTGTTCTAAATTTTTCCTGTTCATTTTGGTCATGGGCCAGAGAGTTAGCTAGTGTATAGTACCTTTTCACACAGATTTTCATGGTACTATTTTCCTTTCTACCCACTGAGGACCTACTCTGCTCAGTTTAATGATTAATATTTAATGATTTCATGAAATGAAAATTATTACACTGGATATCTGTGATGGGTTTACCCTTGTGAACACAACCCGTTCACTCACTTTCCCCCGTCCTGAGGATGATGGGAGAGAATCAAAGAGGCAAAGAGAAAAAGAAGGACTCATGGGTTGAGATAAGAAAAATTTAATGACTAAACCACAATAATATTGAAAATAATACTATATACAAATATACAAATGAGTGATACACAGTGATACTGCCTCCCCACCCGATGACCAAGGCTCAGCCTGTTCCTGGCTTATGATCCCGGAGCAGGGAGAGTCCCGAAACTGCGCTCACGGGACAGAGATAACAGTCTGAGTGTCCCAGACTGAGAGCTGACCGGGGTGGAGAGAAGGCCTTGGGACAGCGACCACCTCGAGTGAGAAGACCCAGAGCAAAAGAAATCCAGAACAAAAAGGGACAAGCTTCCAGAGGGTCCTTACCTGTGTACTGGGCATGAGGTGTATGTTATAGAATAGATTATTGGCCACTTTGGGTCTCAATCCCGAACCTAAGATCAAATCCTGGGCTAGTAACTGGGGCTGTGCTCCCTCCCAGCTTCTCCTGTTTGCAGACAGCCAAGAGAAGCTGAAAGACCTTGGGAGCCACATAAACATCACTTTTTATCAGCTTTCTTCTGAGCAAAAATCCAAAACACAGCCTCTTGCTAGCTATTATGAAGAAAATTAACTCTGTCTCAGCTTAACCAAGGACAATATCTTATCCTGTAAGAAAATGACATAGGCTAGGGACAAACAGTTTTCACCTCTGCAGTCAGAACATAATCAACTGATTCAACATCATATCTTTTCTTGCTCTTGACATAGATATGTAAAACCCAGTGTCCCACATATTATTTTTATTCTAACAATCTTATGGAATATTAGTTGGATTGATATAGTGATTCAAATCAAGTTACTCGGTTTATCCAGCTTTTACTTTTGCCTCTTATTTATAGGGACACATATTCATTTAATCCTGATCTTGCTCTTTATTTTACATGTCATTCTCAAATGTGATTTTGTTTTGGCTGTTCTTTGCTGACTTTTACTAACTTTTTAATGCCTGACCTAATTTTTTTTTTTTTTGGGGGGGGGGTCAGAAGACAGACAAAATGGCTACAAAATTGCATCATGATGAATTTTAAGCAGCCTGATCTCTTCTCCATTCCCTATCATAAGTTTAAGCATTAGTTCCACTTTGTATTATACAGCTGTTCAGGCTCCATTTTCTCAAAAAGTTTACCACTAATACAAAAGTTTAAAATCCCAACTTCCTTACAAGGGTTTTCTTTCCCTTTGATACTAGGAACATGAAGAAAAAAAACATGGTGGTTCAACTGCTCACTTCCTGTCAAAAAGTGTATCATTTTGCCCCCCTGACCTGGTCTTTCTTCTGTTGTTTGTAACTGTGTGTATATAATCACAATTGCCTTCTCAAGTACCAGATGCGGTAAGAGCTCTATCTTTCGCTCCTAACAGACGCATCACTTATGTGCATAAGCCTCTATGCAGTCTACGCTGATATCTTAAATTCAGTTATTCATATACCTTGTAGTCACCCCTCTGGGCTGCCCTTTTCTGTCACCACAGGCATTAAGATCTTAACATCTCTATCAGATACTGTTGCTTGTGATAGTTGCTGCATATTTCATATCAAGAATCCAGCACTCTGCATGTATTGCAAAATATTCATTGTGCAGGGGGTTCATAAAAGCTAGCTGTGAACTTGTTGAACAATATCATATTTAAGAAGTGCAGATGGAGCTCTTGATATGCATTTCAATACTTTGATAGAGTTGACTTTGCTTTTATTTTTTTTGTGCTTTTGATCGACCTCCATTATGAACTAATTTCCTTACTCAAATGTCAGAGATTGTAATTTTTTAGAATTTAGACTATTTTGGTCTTCTTCTCCAATCAGGACGATTGTTTTGGGAAAATCTATTCCTGGTGTAACATAAAATTTTAAAACCATGCCTGAAAATTTTACATAAGAGATTAATCTGTTTTTTCATTGTGTTTGCAGGTAATATAGTTTAATGGATTAATTATTACAATACCTGCCCGCACGTTTTCTAGTTAATGTGCTGCCTTTAAACTGCAGGGTGTAATTTTATCTTTTTAGAATTTAAGGGATGGATTTTTATATTTCTGAAACAAATTCTACCTGCAGAGTTTAATTTTCTTAGGTGAATTTTGAGACATTACTATTCCTTATTAATAACATTCATAATCTATTCCCAAGATGCCTACACCATATGTATTACCTTGGCTCACTAATGTCAAACAAACTAGAGTTTACTATTTTTCCTTTCTTATGAGCCCCCCTCAATTTACTAGGCCTTTTTAGTCATTTGGTGCATATGAAAGGTTTTATTCTTCCTTAAAGATTCATAAATGAGGATATAGTCATGTTTAACTCAGAGGGGGAAAAGACCACAATGTATCTCATTGTTTACTGCTAGCATTCAGGGTCTCAAAGCAAAAGTATAATTAAGTCAAATTAAATATTGATAACAAAGGAAAGAGAAATCTTTGTTCCTCACTGCCATTTCACTGGTGTAAACTTTATGTCTACTCACTGAGTTGCAGCAGGGAATTTAGACAGCTGTTCATAAAAGAAAGCAAGTGCTGTAGTATAGCAACTGAATATGTCACCAAAACACCACCATCTCATGACTGAACAAATTACTGAACTACTCTTCAAATGCAACATTTTATTTAGAACTGTTTTTACTCTAATTTTATATATTAAATACACCTTGCATCATTTGTTTGATGATAACTATGTACATATAGTGTTGTCATTATTTTTGAGAATACTGCCTTCAAGAAATATTTTCTGTACCAAATAATACTAATTTTCCACCAACTTTTGAAAAAAAAAAAAAAAAAAGACCCTGCTTTAGTAACTAAGTTCACAGCCCAAAATAATTGAAAAACAGTGACAATCAAGCTCCAAGGCATTAACAACCTGGATTCTGCACCACTGAGCTTCAGAGATAAAGTCATTCAATAACATTGTATGGTGACCATGATGGAAACAGGTATAAGGTGCATTTCAATGCTCTGTGCAAACTCAGTTTAATAGTCCTACTAAATCAAGCTGTTTCATATAGTGAGAATCATGAAATTTCCCCATGTAGTTTACAATTTTTCATATACCATGTGATCTAAATGTTAATGAGGATTTACAGTTCCCATTTATCAAAAAAAAAAATCTGTGAAAATGGACCATTTTGTCCAGCCCACATTCAGAATAAAAAGGTGATAACCTGGGAATATGAGAAGACACCATGGATGTCATTGCTCTTCAGACATATAGCAGTGATGTGACGTACATCTTAAGGGCATAACCTACATTAATCTTATAATTCATAGATTTAGTTTAAGTAAATCCAAATGACCTGGACAGATAAAACTCTGGAGCAGTGAGGAGAAGGGGAAGTTAAGCATGACATTGATTTTTTAATCAGAAAAATTTGCTACATTGCTTGTTAAAATAGAGTTCTGCCTCAAAGCCTGCACAAATGCATCTGCTGACCATCTACCATTTAATAAAGCCAACTAATCTGGACATGGCAATTTAAGAAGTTCCACTTCTGGTAACATAATCAGACCTTCGGACAGAGCCTACTACCCTGAGAACAGAGCAGAGGGACAGAACACGTTCCTGTGCTCTGCTGCTTTGGAGACACTTCTCACGTCTCATCTCAAAGTGTCAGGGAAGTTTGTAATTAAGATACAAGCTTTTGCACTGAAGTTTCTTTGAGATTGTGTCAAGATGTGTGACCCATGTTCCAGTCTGGTAGTTCTTTTGAGCCTGACTAGTGTTTGGCAGTGGCAAAACTTGACATGGCAACTGCCTGACCTTTAGGTCAGCTTAAGATTCACAGAGTCTGTCTATCAAAACCTCCAAGTTCAGCAATGCATCAATTAAGTGTCCTACATTTGACTGCAGCCAAAACATCAAGTCTCTATACAAGGTACTGAAGAATGAAGGGAGCTATATGCAGTGCAGAAGAGAGGAAGAGAAGAGACAGTTTTCACTCCATAGGCTGCTGGAGAACCCAGCATCTGTGAGAGCCAGATTCCTCACCCTACTTCAGACAGATGTAGAGGATTAGACTGTGAGACACCCAAGACAATTAGCTAAGCAGCGCAGTACCATCTGGGACCACTTAAGCGCATGACCCAAAAGAGAAACATAGATGAATTGGAAATTTTAAGGATGTTACCCTAACTGCCGGTATTGTGCATCATGTTCTGAAAATTCACATTTTGAAGGCAGAAGCCATTACAAAACTTGTCTTCAGCCTTTACCATTAAGTGGTATCACTTATCAAAATTCAAACCAATAAAGCACCACTTTTAGTTGGTGAGCTATATTAACACTAGTGCTAAACTTCTCGTCATTCTCAGCTCAATCTGAATTTCACTTCCCTTGTCATTTCAAAATCTGCAGTGCTGGGACCCAGATTTTCATCCAGAGTTTGATTTTACCAGTATTCACATGCCAATGATGAAATATGCTGTGGAAGTTCACTTAGAAAATTGCTTCCAGATCAAATTATTTCAGAGTCTGATGTCCCCCTCTGTAACACACTGAGACAATGCCTTGAAAAAGCACTCACCCCAAACTTAAATGAAGAGAGGGACAGAATAATACTATAAAAATATATGCCAGGAAGAGAGAAGTGCAGTAAACAGCTTAAAATGCATTGGAAATCTGACTATATTCAACTTCTGTACTGTGAGGTAATAGGAGTAGGATTTCCAGAACAGTGTAAGTAAGCTAGTATTTCGAATTCACTAAGAGCTGTAGCTCATTGTGTTTCTTTTGAAATTCTCAACTATATAAATTAGGGATCATTAAAACCTGAGATACATTCACATAAACTGTTAATTGCATTTTCTTCATACTGTCTGACTTTGTGGATAAAAATTATAAAAAGCTTTAAAAACTGGATAAAATTGAGTGGTCTTTCTCCGTTTAGAAAGTCAACTACTCAAAATGTCAAACTGAAGTACAAAACAGTTTGAAAGTGAACAGAAACACTCTGAAAGCTCTTGATCATCTGTCAAAGATTCATCTGAGTTGTGCAAGGATCATGCACATGCTTTGGATGCAGAAATAACTGAGTAAGTTATGGGTAACACAAGTATAGAGCTAGTTAGAATTTCATAAGTCATGCACTGCTCTACATAGACATACTTTAACTATTTTTAATGTCAGCTGAATCCAGAAGTTGACACTTTTCCAAGTCTTAGCTCCTGGTAACTCCAGGTTCCTGGAACGTCTCTCCAGTTTCTCTACACCTGAACTTTGGGTGTGTTTTAATTACACTAGTTCTAGGATGGTATTAGGGCTAACATGGAAGATTCTCATGAGCCCTCCTGATTCCAAGCTACTTCTGTGAAAAGTCACCTGGAAGTTTCTGACAGCATCCTTCTCACAACTTGTTTTAACCTTGTTATCTGGTATATCCATCACCCAATTCATTCAAATCTCCTATTATCTTCAACAAGTAGCAATCTCTGTGCATGCACATGTTCCCTAGAAAACTACTTAAATTTGAATTTCAATTAAAATATTTTTATATAAAAATTAAAATTCAGAATATTTACTTCAATATCATTTTTCATTACCATACTTCTTTTCCAACATCTGGAAAGTAATGCTAAGTCTTTGATGGGGACCATTATGTCTTTTTAGACTGCTTAGAATAGAGAATACTTAGCTGGGAAGCAAAAATAGTGAAATAGCATATTATTTTCTGAATGGGGCTGGGACAGCATGCAAACAGTCTGACATACAATTTGTGCTCAAAGGCACCAAATGATAATAAATTTGAGAGAGTAAATTAAGAGTTAACAATGAAACTTTTTCTCATACTATCACTGAAAATAAATCTGGTATAATCTGTAAATCAAATTCCTGTAGATAAACAGACTAATCTAGTGATTTCAAAGAAAGTAGGATAAGTACCAGGAATTTGAACAATTCTAATATGTATAACAGAAAGTTAATAAATAATGTAAGCTTCAATATCTCCACTGTTGATTGCAGCTATAGGTCAGATCCAGTGTTAGAGGAAAAAACCCTCGGAATACCCTATAACTTGGAGCTTCCAGCACATGATTGTTCCCAGCAGCGTGGAAGTCCAGAGTCAGCCTATGCACATTACAGTACGGTAAATCCTGAGCATGTTGATTTAAAAGAGCTATCTTATTTGGCACTCTCTTAGAGCTAATTTAAGATAAAGGCCAACTCTGCTCTCAATTACATAACTGTAAATCAGAGGAGTCTCACAACCCTGAGGTAGTCTTACAACATGAGCCAACTAATGTCAAAATCCACGGATTTATTTTTTGATTTATCTGAGGAGCTTTTTTAAGGACTAGAATAAATCAGTTTTCACAATAATTTAGCAGATATTCTGTGGAATGTAGTTAATTTCCATTTCCCTCATTCAGAAATTAGTGGTTAGAAGAACACCTGTTGGCGTAACAAGGTTCCAGTTCAGTACAAAAATATTACTTGTTTTATTTTCAGTTTGATTTTGATGGGATTAATCCCATGAATGAAGTACATGCTTAAGTGTCTTCCTGGGCTTCAGTTTTGGCTAAAACTCACTAAAAGTAACTGTAACTTTTCACTGAGGTAAAACAGATTTTGAACCAAGATGCACATATAGCAACTATCCATCAATTGAAAGGTGAAGTTTCAATTTACCTTTAAGATCACTTGAAAGTCAAATCTTCAGGTCACCTGGCCACCTGCATTTTGAACTGGATATTAAGAAAAAGTTCTCCACTGAGAGGGTGGCCAAGTATTGGAACAAGCTTCCCAGAGAGTGGTTGTGGCCCCAAGCCTCTCAGTGGTCAAGAAGCATTTGGACAACCCTCTTAGCTATGTAGTTTAACTTTTAGGTTGTCCTGTGTGGAGTCAAAAGCTAGACTCAATGATCATCATAGGTCCTTTCCAAATCAGGATATTATATGATTCTATGGACGGATTTCCAAAATAGGTAAAGTAATAGTAAGTTTGGGAAATCTTAAGTCAACTCCTTTGCAGATCATATATATATACATATATACATTTTATTATTTTTAATAGATTAAACTCTTATTTCTGGCATTGTTTGTTAGTTGACAAATCGGATATCCAAAATCTTTGCCAGGTTACTGCTCAGCTTTTTTGAAGGTTGATATTCCATAACAATGTGTCTGGTGTTTCAGAGTACAGGAAGACACGTAGAAAATTAGAGTAGCCTTGTAGCATGGAGTCAGCATACTCTAATAGATCAGTTGCTAAGATTAATACAGCCATTCTTTTATACTTTGTTTTGGATACTGATAAAGTGCCTTAGGCCTGGAAGATCTGACAATAAAGGGAAAGAAGATACAGAATAACTACTTAACCAGATGGAATACTATTTCATAATTTCTTCCTCACAGGAAAAGTCAGAGGCACAAAAAAACCCTGTCAGTGGACAAACTGAACACTGTGTGTTCACAGCACGATACTTACTGCTATAAGCAACAGCAAGGGGGCCACTTTTTTTTCATCTTGTTTATTTCCATTTCAGAGTCAGAGCAAAACCAAACCAGTTTTTGAGATAAACTTACTGAACAGAGGAAAAATTTCAGGCAAATCAGTTTTTGAACTTCACAGTCCTGGAATGTCATTACAGTGTTTATTTTGTGAATGAAATATTTTGTTATCTAAGGACCAATAACCTGTTATCTACTGGACCAAATATAAATGGTATTTATTGTAGACTTCCTCCCTGACCTACTGAACACGACTTTGTTCTTCTCACAAACGTGCTATTGTGTGGCACCTGCTGAATTGCTGCAGAGACTGGAGGTACTTCACCATCTCTAACTGCTTTCCCACGGACACTGATTTTTGCAAAATGGACTGCAGACTCCAGAATGTATAGTGTACAAGGAATTTTCAAATGTCTGTAAATGTGCTCTATTCATTTTGTCAGAACCAGTAAACCAATTAAAACTGCCTTGAAATAAAAATAATACAAGAACAGATGGGCACCATTGATATTGTTTTCCTACTTACAAAGAAGTGTGGGAAAGCACTTAGGAAGCAATGAAAACTACTATGTTAAAAGGGATTTGAATAATGGTTATAAAATATGTTTTCATATTTGCATGAGCTGAAATTTACACACTTGACAATTTACATTCAAAATACAGGCTGTTTCTGGGATGTATATGGCTCATGGAGAATAAACACAAACACAGTGTAATCTGCAACTAGTATGATTTACAGTGGCAGCTTCTCATAGAAAATATCATCTGCCCACCAGGACTTTTGCCATTTTATTGCTCAGACTACTCTCATATCATATAACTACTGCAAACAGAAATAAGATTTTCTCCTGGGGACAAATATGCTAAGATGTTCACTTATTTAATTTTGTTGGCAGTGTGTGCATACATGTTATCAATAGGAAACTGTAAGGCTGTTCTTTTTTATGGTGTTAAACTTGGTAGCATGTTTCATCTGCTGACAACTTCTGCTTTTCTCTTCAGTCCGGTTATTTACACCCAAGCCATTTTTTACCTGAATGAACATTTTTCCTAGAAATTTTTGTGACCTGTTTTTTGCTATCATAATCCTATAATTTTTCATGCTGCACATAAATAACAGCAAAAACAAACAAGACTTCATTTGTTATTTGAAAAAAGTGGTGAATTTCAGTATTCAGGCTGCATTTCATGGAGAATTTTTGAATTTACAAGATTTGTGGAGTTCTTTTAATGTATGATGGGGTAAAGATGACTTGTGATTCTCATTTCACAACCATAGAACATTAAAAGCTAGAAAATATTGATGCAATCCGTCTGCTTGAATATACTGAAATAATTACAAGGCATACATTTCTTATTTGTTTTCCTTTTGGTTGTTACTTATTTAATGGAACCGTGTGCCTAATAGTAGTTCTAAGTCATTTCATTCTTGGGCTGTTGCAACTCTGGATGGTGTTACAAATATTTTTAGAATCTATGAACCTTCAAACCCTGACTTCTTTTCACATCCATTCACATCTATTTCATCCATGGCTTTGTAGTGTAATGTTTTAATGATAAATCTGCAGATTAACCCTCATGCCTGTGAAGGACATTATTGACCTCGATGGTTCTGCTTTCATAGGAACCTACCTACAAGGGACATAATTATGAAATTAGTACCATAATCTGCCTGAATAGACGTCACTAACTAATTATTAACTTGTCATTAGTGAGCTAATGACATTAATAAATGTGATTACCTAGTTCCATTAACAGCCTGAATGATTCCATGAGTCACGTTTTGCTATGAATTTCTGGTGCAATAATGATAACCTATGGGCCCTATAAATTGTAACTATTTTATAGGTATCCATTAAGAAATTATGGCCTTAATCAAAGTGGCCATCATTATCAGAGTCATAAAAATGATCCAAGATCATCACTGGTGATGAACTCTACTCCCTGCCCAGAAACCTTGTACTATACCTAACAAAATTCACTACTGAATAGAAAGATATAAAACCAGTAGTGTTGTCAGAAATATTAGTAAGAAGAATAATGTCAATAACAGAGAACTGCAGTGTTTCAGAGCCTGGATAAACATTAGCTAATGAAGTTATGGGGTAAAATGAATTTGAAAATTTGGACCAGAATTTGATCTCAATTACAATACACTCCTGAATAAAACCAGAAAACATTTTAACTATTTCTTTAAAGATTTGGTAAAATTAAACAGTACCTAGTGACAAGAGTTACTAAAGGATTAGTGTTGCTTGTGATTTCTCTTCTTTGCTTGTTGCATGGGTGAACTGTCACCTTTTTATCGTTTCATTTTTATGTATGATGCATTGGTGGATGTAAGAGAGGCAAGAGACACTTGGTAACAAAATAAGAAATGTTTAAAAGTGAAAATCCCTGGTGGGCAGAAACGGAAGTGAAGTTTGAATGACAAAAAGTGTAATCAGAAATCAAAACATTCCTTAATTGTTTATTTATGATACAAATGTTAATTACCTTATGCCTTACATGGACTGTACAATAGGACAGATTAATTGGGCTGAGAAATGGCTATCTCTGAAGGTGTAAGTTCAGTATAATTAAAACTCCTGCGTCATGTATAGAACTCTTTTGTCATTTTGGGTTCTGTGGATATTGTTTTGCATTTTCTTGTCTCTCTTTCTGTTAAATAGTATGCGATTTCTACCATAAATGAAGAAATCCAAGGACAGAGCTTTGGCTGACTACAGATATCATGTGAGACAGATTTTCATTTGTATTTGAATGCATTGTGGGGAATGAAAGGACTATATCAGTCTGAATGACTTATAGTGATCCTTTCAAAGCCTTATTTGCAACTGCCAGTACTAAACTAGGCAGCAGGAGCCCTTAGTACTGCCAGGAAATAAAGTGGCCTCTAATTGCTTATATGTTGATTGCAAGCTTTTCAGAAACAAGTCCATCACATAAAATATCTCCTAGGTTGCTGAGCAGTGAGATGGTCACATGCCTACTTTTAAGAAGGGCAGCTAAAGAGAGACATGAGGTCTTACAAGAGTGGCTAAGAAGGGAAAAAAAAAAAAAAAAAAAGTGGAATCTAATTCTCACTGATCCTTATTCACACCAAGGTGGCTTTACAGCACACCAGCAGCATAAAAAAAGGATGAAGTAGGTGTAAATTACAGTTATAACTACAGTGTAGCAATACAGTAGTGTCAAAGCAGTATAAAGACCTGTATTGCAGGCAAGGATTTGATGATTGCTGTTCATGTAGTTGTACCTGAGCAACCCTGAAACTATCTGCAGCAAAACAGTGCTCAGTGAGGCTGACATCAGCCACTTCCCAGGCAGCACTTTGTTAGCACTATTTGTAACTCACCTCCTGCTTGCTCTAACAAGTTTGTTCAAAGCCAGTACAAGCTGCACTGCATAAGCTTTAATCAATTCTGTTCCCCAAAGGTAAGGCACTCCTCATTGTGCATAAGGACCAGGTCCATTAAGTGACAAAAATATGTAAGCTGGAGAGGCATGAAGAAGAAACTTGAAGAGAAAAAAAATTTTGAGATTAAAAAAAAAGGGGGGGAAACCCCCAAAGCTTAAAGAAGAAAAGTGAAATACACATTTCTCAAGAATAAGAACTGTGGATCGGTCAACTGCTTCCCATAGGACTTTAACCCTGATGGGACAGCTTCACCTTGATTAACATGGGGAGGGGGCCCTCGTTCTCTGGAAGTTTCATTCTCTCAGAGGCTGAAAGGAAACACTTTAGAGAGATACGCTGACATAAGGAATTTAATTAGGAGATTTTAAAGCTTTCTTGCCCATTTATTTCTACAAGATAGCGCATTCTATTCTGGTTGAACATAAATCCAAAAATATTTGCATTCAGGAAAGGACAGAGAGAGAAGCCAGATTTATATGAGGCTGAGAAAACTACATTTTCTCTTGTCACATTAATACTAAGACAAACCCATTGTGTTCATATGTTTTTGTTCCTTCCTGCTACTAAAGGACACAGTTACATATCATTTTCTGCTTAATTTTGTTAATTAAGTCATTGTTTTCCAGATTTCTTCTCAAAAGGCAAAACATCACAAGGAAACACTCTGTCCAGTATGCACTTTTATGCATAGTAATATTCCATACACAAAACTATGAAGTATGCATTTGTTGATTTGATATCTTGACTATATTCAAAATAGTCACTTTCTCAGTTTTGTTTTCATATGTTACTGGGCTTAAAAATTGACATAATATTTATGTGTTTTCATTTGCAACTTTTGATCAAAGCAGGTTTCTGGTAGGTGTAAGGAGTTCTGTCTGGACCATTTTCTTCTCAGTGTAAATCATCTGGTGATCATCCGAAGCTTTTTATTTGATACAGTTTCAAGAATACAATCAAGAGAGAGTAACCCTGAGGCTTCTCCTCAGATTGTAACTCAGTAAAAAAGGCGGATGAGATACACATAATCTTCATCACTGAGATACAGATAATCTTCATCACTTTCTACAGGGCAGCATTTCTCTTCTGCACTCATGTACATTCTTGCTGTATCACGTTCTTCAGGTGTGTTTATCACGTGTTCATTTACTAAGATGGTTTTGGACTTCCCATCCCTTCATCAACCAGATTAGAAACTCTCTCTTTGTCATGAATTTTCTTAGTTCTGTAGAGGGTTCTCTTCCCATGAAAATCAAAGCATGGGAGAGAGCATGCTGTTTGACTGCATTTTTCCAAATTATCATTGCAATCAGGCTAGTGTTACTTTTGGAAACACCAATGCTCTCTAGAGTTGGATCCTAAAAATAGACTCAGGTAATACTGGAAAACATAAGTGTGAAATGTCAATAATGAAGTTCAGGGACTTGTAGGTGGCTCCTCTTCTACTCAAGTTTCAAAGTCACTTAGAAGTCAAACTTTTTTTCCTGCACATACTTGTGGTCACAGGGAGGTTTCAGCAGAAAGGCAGGTGTTTTATGTACATTTTCAGTGTAACATCCAGTTCCTTTCTGCCTATATGAGTCAGTTAGACAAAGACTCTATTTACAATTCTGCATTGCAGCAGCTGCACACTTTTGTCTCTGTGGTTGGGAGGTGCAAGCTACTCATTTTCCACAGAAGCCTCAGACAGTCTGTTAAAGACGTAGTGTAAGTGTTGACATCAAATCATAATGCACACAGAGATATTCCAGAAAGACCGAATCTTCTGTGCACATAGGTCTAATTCCAGGTGAAAATAATTGCTTCCATATGAAAAGGACTCATCTACGCCTGCGAAGGAGATACCATCTTGATAAAAAAATTACTCTGGCAGTTTTTTTACATTATTATTGTTCTTATGTTTTTAATCATGAATCATTCTGCAGTCAGGTAGAAAACCTCTCTGATTCTTGGTTACGCTTTTTTCCATACACCTGTATGTCTGTGAGGTACACCTTAGCAGTTCACCACTCAGACACTCCCAACCTATATTTCGTAGCATAGAAACAGTCACCTAGACCAGTGGATATCTCTCTTACACATTCATAAGTGTAAGAAAGGAGAAAAAAGAGGTACTTCCAAGGCAAAATCCTCAAGAACAGAATTTAAATGAAGGACACTTGTCACTTTTCAAATAATGGTGAGGGCATTTCCTGTTTATTTCATACCAGTACCTACTTCTGAAATAAAATGTGAAGTGGGTTAGAGTGGGATTATATAAACACAAGATTAGTTACTGCAAGTCTTTGAAATGCTGAAATCAGAAATTCTAAATTAGATATGTAACAGATCATTTCAATTAGATATAAATCCTGGCTTTTAGAGTGATAGATAGACCTCAATCTTTTTGTTTACTGTCATAGAAACAAGCTAATACCAAAGAGCTTAGAGAACTGGAGGGCAAGAATTTTATGACAAAAAGGTACCACTACTTAAGCGGATCTGCTCTTTTACTAGGGAAATATACACTGTGCTTTGGCTTTCTGAAGTAGTTGCTTAAAGGTGAGATTTCATTTGATCTACTGTTTATTTTGTTTTAATGTGGTCAGCTATGGAAATGAATTATACATTTGCTTCAATAAACTTATCATTTAATATTTTGTTCCAGTGAATCTAAGTGAATAGTCTGCATGGAAAGACACTGATTTCTGCTCTCACATCACTGTTCCATGGTTTTCCACATTGTGCAGCAGAGGGAAAAAGAGAAGAAATAAGTTCCGTGATTTCTCAGCACTGGTTACATTAATTAATACTTCACTGCGTGAACTGCAGTGCACCCCCACACGTGCTCCTGTGTCTCATTATTTCCACTATCTAGCACTCATTTAGGCTTCACAACATAGCATACAAAGACTACGTTAATTTTTAAATAAAACCCAAAAGCAAGTTTAATTTTAAACAGCATTAATTTTCATGGTGAAATACTTCAGTGGCTTGTCTTATGCAAGGATGTTGTTATTAAATTTGATATTTAACAAAGATCGATGAACAAGTGGAGGGAAGTTTGTCAATGAGAGTTTGTCAGTTTTGCTTCCTTTCTTCACAAGTTAATGGCATTTGCTTCATAGACCATCCCTAATGATGTAAAGGAGACCTGGCATTGCACAAGTTGCTGCTGCTGTCTTAGTTCAGCGGTATTAGGCAATCATACAAGTGTGACACATTAGAAAGAAATGAGCAAGACTTACTGAACTAAAATACAAAGTTGTCAATTTGTTAAATAAAATGAAACTATGCCTATGTGTATTTTTTTTTCTTTTCAAGGATGAGTCACACTTCAGGAAAAGTTCCACATTTCAGAGGCAGCACCAAAAAAACCTGTCGTGGTTTAACCACACAGCTGCTCGCTCACCCTCCCAGCTCCCAGGGATGGGGGAGAGAATAAAAGGGGTAAAGAGAAAAGAGACCTGTGGGTTGAGATAAGATCAATTTAGTAAATTGACAAAACCCCAATGGGAACAATGTGGAAGCAAAGTACTCCATATTAGCTAAGTGTGAAAGACAATAAAGGGTGCGCATGCCTCTGCTATTCTGATCAAAATAGCCCCAAAACATGTATTTTAGACTAAAATCAGAGACCCAGGAAAAAACCTTAGGCTTACTTGGTTTAGTCTTTTGGCAAGATCAACGATACAAAGACTATACTGAGGTAAGTTTGTTTTTTCTGTGTCAAAAAAAAAAAATATCAACCATGTTCAGGTCCTATATCCAAAAGCAAAAAGACATTTTAACTGTGTGCTCTCACTCTGTATACCCACAAATATATATAACCATCAGTGGGGGAAAAAAAAGATAGCTATTCCCCTGTGAGTGTAATCCTAGACAGTTCAAACCTCATAAGAATGTATTTTATTAAGTATATCCAGTTTGGGCCTTAACTCCATGAGGAACACTTGTGAGTTTCTGATGCTCTCAAATACAGACTAAAACCATGTTTCTAATGTCTCTTGGGAAAGACTTAAAACTTATTTTGGTCCTCATTTAACTGATCTTCAATGAAGCTTACATTCTGCCTGCATACACTGTACATACTTTGATTGCCATTGCCTTCCTCTGGGTGGGTAAGATAAGAAGATGTACCAAGCTTTTGAATTGAGACTGTACCACAAAACAAATGTTTCAGAAGTAATCACACTCAACTATTCTTTCAGGGCACCCTACTAAACACCACTTTGTGTGTTAGACTCATGAAAATCGATGGCCAGGTGTTGCAAACACTCCAAGTTGCATTACAAGATCATATTCTGGTCCTTAAAAAATGAGTTTTCCCACTGACACATGACTGCAGTTTCATCAATGACATTAGTAATTATTCACTGGCATTGGTGCCTGGAATGTTTTCACATTGCTTCCAAAAATGCAGAGAATAATACAGTTTTTCCTATCAGGATTTTTTTATATGCTGGCTGTTTATTTTTATTTAAATTAACTTAGTTACTCTGATCATATAAACTGCTCCTATAATGCTTATTTTTTACATTTTCTTTAAAGAGACAGTGACGTAAGTTTCTCCCTAATAAACTCAGAGGCCCTGTAGATGAGTTGCAATATGAGAGTTTCCTTCTGTAAGAGCCAGTTTATGACCAGATCATAAAATCAGAATGAACTGAACCTCTCATCTGAAATGACAGAAATGTTGATGTTTATTTTCCCACTCTTAATTATATTACACACAGTCAACTCAATCCAGCCATTATGTGATACACTAACTGTTTTCAGGGCCTTCCAGAATGAAGATGTTCAAGTAATTAAGAAGAAAATAGACTAATTTACCCCTGTTCAGACTGCTCTCATTCTATTGGAACCCTATATATTTTGTGAATGCGAGATAGCTAGTGCACGTGAGCCTCGGATGGTGGCTACGTGCTGGAAGTGTGGAAGGAAAGCAACACTTTAAGCTCTTGGGTGGCAGAGACAATAACCAGACAGGTCTTATACAGTGTACTACTGTGGAGATAAAATGTCACAGGACTGTTGCACAACTTCTGAATAACAGGACATTAAGGTATGCAAATACCTTGCATGAAGAAAAAAAAAAAAAAAAAAAAAGACAGATGAAGTTTAAAAATAGTTGATCAGATTTTTTTCCCTTCCTGTATGAAAAGAAAGCTCCCTGGTGCTGAGGCTATCCATTACACCAGGACAGAAGTAATTGGTCCAACTATAGCTCAGGAAGTGTAAGCAATTTCATTATAAATCCATTTCTAAGAGGTCTAAAGCCTGACTGTAACATTTTTTTAAGGGACAAAACATTTCCTTAAAGGTCTCTCCCTGAGTATCAAAAAATATCATAGACTTATGTGTTCCTATTTCTCTCATTTTCTGTTCAAAAAAACAATTTTAATTATAGCACTTTGCAACGTCTATAAGGTTTCCTTCACTCATTCTTTTAAATCTGTTTCAGCTGACACAAGGTTTTCCTTACCGGGCTGCTCAATGGTTTTATTTTGTCACACATGCTTAGGAGCCATAAGGTGCAGCTGAACTATCCCTTACCCAATCCTCCTGCTTCGCTCTCTCTCTTCTCTCCCCACATCTTTAGGCTCTTGTAAGCAGGTAGCTTGCAAAGACTTTTTACCTCTATGAGGTGTGTGGCCACTCAGCTTCTGCTTCTAAAATTCATAAGCAGCTGAGTTTACTCTGGTAATAGCTTGTGGTTTCCTGAGGTTAATATTCAAAATTATGTTTGCAAAACTTTCAGTGTATTTTGTCCTCTCTGCCATGCCACTGAATTCAAAAGATAGTGGAGGCTCTAATAACAAGGTGAAATGTGCCTTCCCACAGGCTGGTATTTACAGCTCTTAACAATGATTATTTTTTTTTTTAGTTTGACCATCTTTTTGGACTTAATGTAGAATTCTGCAGATCTAGAAAAGCTGACAGATGCTATTCCTAAACTTCTTATATTCCCCCTTTCTCCATTCTACAGGTTTTGCCTAAAATCTTCCCCAGACAAGTTTGCCATCTGAGTCTGTCTCGCATTTTTAAAGAAACATTGCATTCAGTTTTAACGTCCTCTCAGGTAACTCTGTAGTCCATGGCTATCAGCAGGTAACTTGCTGTTTTTCAGCTGAGGAAGATTTTTTTCATACATTCTGTTTTCCATGGCTTTATTGAAAAGCAGCCATAATACAGCGTGCAATTTCACAAAGAATGCATCAACGTAAAGACCAGGCCTTAAAAAGTTCTGTCAGCCCAGTGGACTATTGCTTTATCTTGTTATAGTTCCTGTGACAGCGGAGTCCTGCATTACAGAGCTACCAATTAAATTTTCCTACAGTACATTTCCCATTTCTTCTGAGTTCTTCCTCTCTTTTTGGCTTTACATACTTCCTTTCTATCTTTATACTTTTGTCAGCTAATAGAAGTTGAGATTATGTGCATTAATAGGACACAGAGTTTGGTGAAGTTAAAAGTGTAGGTATTGCTTTGTTGAACTTTAAATTAAAAATTTTTCAGCACAATTACTTTCAACAGATAATTACTTTAACTTGTATAACAGTTAAACAGATTTAAAATTAATTAGTTCCCAAGCAGCTCAGAAATTATTGTGGGATTTTTCAGTCAATGAAGTAAAATGGCACAGAAACATGATCTATTTGAGCAGAGACATTCTTGATAAAGTTATTTAAATTATAGAACCACTCGGTATCACTTGATGATCTACTACAACAGAACACTTTGTGCGCTGTTTCATAGAAGTGTTAACATTAAAATAAATTTCATCTCTACAAATAACCCATGTAGAAATAATTGCTCATTAGCATAATTTCATGACATTGGACAGTGCAGAATGGTAGAGGAAAACTTCAGATTACTTACTGCAGGTCCTATATTTGAAATTATTATAAGATGCATGTAATTTGTTCCTTCCTCTAAGAGCCACAAAACAGCAGCAAGCAGTACTATAAAAGACATACTGTGAGCGTACTGTCATATCCTCTGAATATGCTGACCCCAAACTACTTTTCCAATGAATTAAACTTCACTTCTCTTTGTTTCAAACTCCCTGAGGCACACATATCTTTCAAAAATTAATTTCTTTTCTTGCTTTACAAACTGAATTTCTTCAAAAAGGTCATTAAAAAACAATGTTTTGCCTCCTCCTGCAGTTCATAAAATTCTTATTCTGTGCTTCAGAAGCGTAGCAAAACTTGTGAGTAATTAAGTCCCCCCTCCCTGTTTTCAATTGATGCCATTTTAAAACTAAACTCCGGAAGCATGAACTGTGTCCATTCCTGATACATTGAAGGGTTTGGCTAATGTGCAGATTACCTCCTCTACATTAAAATCCCTTAGCAGTGCCAAGTATAGCATTAGAAAATTCCGGCATAGGATCATATTGGGATTCCTGACTTGTCCTGTCTGGGAGCTGAAGGCCAGGTGCCTTTTTTTGTTTGCTTGTTTTCATAAAAGACAGCTCTTATGAGTCATTACAAAACCATGGCTGACATATTTCTGTGATTTTTCAGGTGCTTTTAAACAGCTAACTGGTTAATAGTAGAAAAGGAATATCTTGGTGTAATTGTTAGGCAAAGTGAGTGCAAGTGCTTGTGTGTGTTTCAGAGGTGAAATTTTGCAGATTTTGCTGAGTTTCATTTCCCAGAGCGACTGTGAACCTGCTCCACAGCCTCCATCCGTGGAGGTGCTTTTCCTTGGCGTTAGTTGTTTCTAGTATCAATCCTGGCATGAAGCACAACTGAAGTGATTGTCTCTCACCTGCTTTGTATATCGGAAACTTACAGAGCTGTGAATGTCAGGTGATTTCAAAACAGTAGCTCAGGCTCAGGTTAAATACAGCCTTTGATGAACACAGTTTGTGATTGAACCTTAGGAGAGAGCACAAAGGAGTCTGATTGCTTCTACTCTGCATGCAAATATTGCTCTGTGTGCAGACATTGGACCAGACTCAGTGTGTCAGTTATTTCTGTCAGCAAGTCCCAGTGATAACTCTGTGCAGTGCTCCTTTACATTACCCCATATTTCCTCTTGGAAAAAATCTAACTCCTTTAAATCCTTGCTCCAACTACTGCTCAGAGACAGTTCTACTTGCTTTGATACATTGTCATGAAGCAAACAGCAATTATTGTGAGGCTTGTTGGGGTGTTGGCTTGTTTTTTCACATGAACAAGGCAGAAGAGAGATTACTGATGGCTGATCATCATGCTTAGAGGAAGGGAGGCTGTGAGTGCTGCCAAATTTTTATCCTGTTAGAACATTTTATCTCACTGGAACATTTTATCATGTTATCCACGGCAAACTTTCCATTGCCATACAAGTGCAATCCCAGTCTACTGAATACATGACAGCGACAATGGTTTGCCCACATACCTTTCAGATTACTCCCTTTCTCTTTTCTGTGACAGTCATCTTGTTTTCTGATTTCATTATGGGAAAGGACATTTGTGTCTCTATGAAATAGTGGCATTCATCTTTATAGTTTAGATACTTATTTTACTGTGCACAATGTAGATAAAAAGAAAAAAAAATGTGTCATCACCTGTTAACACAAAAAAAGGGATTTCCTCAATTTATAATACAACATAATCTGACTAGTAGTAATACAGACAATGGGGAATGTCGATGGAAAGTCACTATCTTAATTTGTAGGAATCAAGACACAAAATTTTAAAAAATTAGAAAAGAGAAAAAAAGTGAAGTACCGTTAAAGGAGTGAATAATAAAAAGGAGTCAACAGAACAAACGAACTGCTACTATGCCAACTATATTGTAAGTACTTCTGCAAGCATTAATTACTGGGGGAAAAAAAAAAAAGAACAAAAAAGAAAAAAAAAAAGAAAAAAAAGGAAGAAAAAGAGGCAACCAGTATTAGATGCCAAACAAGGAAAAGCCTAACCTCTTGTAACCATCTCCAGCTGTAAATGAGCAACAGCTTTGGCATTCCTTTGATTACTTCTCTTCTTGTTTCTATTGTCTCTTCTTAGCCATTCTGTCAAGACATTTACTAAACAAACTGAGAAATATAATGCATGAATGTGAAGTGGGGAACAGCTGGATTAGGTAGCAATGTGTAACAATATTGCAGAGAAGGACAGAAAACTGAGATTATTATGCACCTTGAGATGGACATTGATCAAAAATTTCCTTTCCATGTGAATAAAACAATCATATTGGTTTATGCAAACTTAAGCCTTGGGACATAAACTGCTTTATTCAACACAGGGAAGACTGCTAGATGACTGTGGCCACCTTTGGGTGTTGCAAAGAACCAAGAGGAGAAAACATAACCTACATGAATAATACTATTTTTGAAAGGGTCTTAATTAGTCCAAGAAGACTAATAAAGGTGTAGTTATATTTGGATACTTAAAAGATTGTTGCTGGTCAACCATCTGGTCTACTTGTCTATGATGGAGGGCACAAGAATTAATAGTCTTAAAGCAATACTCACGGACAGTCTTTGGAGATGTTTTCAACAGAAAAGTAAGGGAAACTTTTAACTGTTGTCTGGGAGAACTGCAGAGTCAATATTAGAGAGTACAAAAAAGACTTAGGAAGCTCTCAGAAGTTAAGATAGGAGTCTGACAGGAAACAGAAGAGAGTAGTTACTTTCCACAGACAGATGAAACAAACAACCTCTCGCCTTTCTTCCCCTGCAACCCTACTGCTCTCTGCCAGCATTGTTATTCCTCTGTTTTGCTTTGGTCATTATAAATGTATGTTCAAAATCCTGCTTAATGTGTAAGGTGCTTCAGGGTCTTCACTAGATGCTCAGCATGTGGAAACAAGTGTTTACCTTCTCCTGTTTCTCTCTCCTGAGAAACCATCAGGAGTGCCTAGGTGGATGCTGGTCAGAGGCACTCCTCTTGGTGACTCGGTACATCCCGCCTGTGGCAAAATCATCCTCTTCTTTCTCATTATGTCCTGTCTGGATCTCATCCTTCTCCTAGGAATAAGAATATGACATGTCTTTTTTTCTGTATGCCTCAGCAGAGCAATGTGTTTAGCTTCAAACGGAGGCTCCTGTTTCTTGGCACTGCTGATGCTCTAACACGTGTAAGAAATGTTAGTTCCTTTACAGTATAATGCTAATTAGTCATATGGCAGTATTAGTAAAATAATTGAAACTAGTTCATTCTCAATAATCAATGAAGCCTAAGTATGATCAATCAAACCTGAATGGAGTTAACTGACTCATAAATCGTAAATACAGCTTACCTGGATTAGATTACATTTTCCTCATATTAATTTTAAGGGGGCTCGTATTAGAGATGTGACTAAGAGGCTACCAAACCTCGTGCAGCCCACCGACTATTATCCTCTACAGTTGTTTCATGTGGGCAACAGTGAATTGGGAGGGAGGAGCCTGAGGAGCATTAAGAAAGATTACAGAGATCTTGGAGAGGCAGTAAAGGGCTCTGGAGCACAGGTGATTTTCTCTTCAGTCCTCTCAGCTGAAGTTAAGGGTATGAAAGGGCAGATAGAATCTGGCACGTCAACAAATGGTTGCAGGAGTGGTGCCACAACCAGGGGTTTGGCTACTTAGACCATGGGGCTTGCTTCAAGAAGCCGGGTCTACTGGGGGCTGATGGGATAAATCTGTCCGAGAGAGGGAAAAGAATCTTTGGTCG
>NW_010103348.1:0-584 GCF_000699245.1 Pterocles gutturalis | reverse complement strand
CAACAAATGCCCAGAGCCTGGAAAAGGTTCACAGGCTGGCATGAGGGTGGCTGGAGGGCAGCACACAGGAGGTCCAGGCTCCTTGGGAGCCCAACTGAAGTGCTTCTATATGAATGCACGTAGTATGGGGAATAAACAAGAGGAGCTGGAGATGTGCACATGCCTGTGGGATTATGATCTTATTGGCATTACGGAGACATGGTGGGATGGATCGTACGACTGGAGTGTTGGAATACAGGGATACAGGCTCTATAGGCAGGACAGGCAGGGGAGACAAGGGGGTGTTGCCCTCTATTTCAAAGACCAGCTGGAGTGCATGGAGCTCCACCTGGGGTCAGATAAGGAGCCAACAGAGAGCTTGTGGGTCAGGATTAAAGGGAGGGCAGGGACAGGGGACATTGTACTGGGGGTCTGCTACAGGCCACCTGACCATTAAGAGCAAGTGGGTGAGGCCCCCTACAGACAGATAGGAGTAGCCTCACGGTCACAAGCCCTGGTCCTCATGGGGGTTTTCAACCACCCTGATGTCTGTTGGAAGAACAACACAGCACAGTTTAGGCAGGCCAGGAAGTTCCTGGAATGCG
>NW_010103347.1:0-612 GCF_000699245.1 Pterocles gutturalis | reverse complement strand
CGGATCCACTGACCTCCAGCCCCCGCCGGATCTGCCGACTCCTGGACCCCCCGGCACCGGATCACCGATCCCCAGCACCGGATCCACCAGATCACCGATCCCCGGCACCAGATCACCGATCCCCCGGCGGGCGGTGGCGCCGGATTCCCAGATCCTTGGTCAGTGTCGGCACTGGATCCCAAATCCTTGATCGGTTTTTGTGCCGGATCACGAGTATTTGGTCAAATTTGGCACCAGATCCCAAATCCTCGGTTGGTTTCGGTGCTGGATCCCTGAGCTCTGGTCAGTTTTGGGTCCAGATCACGACTATTTGGTCAAATTTGGCACCAGATCCCAAATCCTCGGTTGGTTTCGGTGCTGGATCCCTGAGCTCTGGTCAGTTTTGGGTCCAGATCACGACTATTTGGTCAAATTTGGCACCAGATCCCAAATCCTCGGTTGGTTTTGGCACCAGATCCCAAATCCTTGATCGGTTTTTGTACCAGATCCCAACGATTTGGTGACTTTTGGTGCCAGATCCCAAATCCTCGACAGGTTTTGGCGCTGGCTCTGGTTCCCCACTGGATCCCGGCTCGATCCCGTCACCGGATCCGTCCCCTTCAGTCCATCCCG
>NW_010103346.1:4860-7168 GCF_000699245.1 Pterocles gutturalis | reverse complement strand
TTTCTTTTATTTTTTCTTTTTATTTTTTTACCCCTGACCTTTGCGTAATTTCCATTCTCTTGAAGCCGGAGGGTGTTTTGGAGCAATTCTACTCACGCTCTGTCCCCTCCGCCGTCAATAATTCCCATTTTTTCCATCATTAAAGCTCGAGAAAGGCCAGAGGAGAAGCTGAGTGACGGGGGAAAGCGGTGGGGAGGGGGGGACATCGCCTGGATTTTGACGCCTTGCTGCCTTCCTCCCGCAGAGGCCTCGTCATCGCCATGGTGGCCAGCCTCATCTTCATCGTCCTGCTCCGCTTCCTGGCGGGGATCATGGTGTGGGTGATGATCGTGATGGTGATCCTGGTGCTGGGCTACGGTGAGCGAGGGACTGGGGGTGTCTCCCTGCTCTCCCCGTTTTCCTTTCCCCAGCTGAAGTGGGATTTGCACAAAGAAAAGTTCACACCGGTGTCTTCTACCTGAACGTTGACGTCGGTGGGGTTGAGCAGCAGCTGCCGGCGTCTCGGTCTCTGCTTTTTCGGTTCAAATGTGACAATTTTTGGTTTTTCGCCGCAGGAATCTTCCACTGTTACATGGAATACGCAAAACTGAAAGGCGAAGCGGGTTCCGACGTCTCCCTGAAGGATTTGGGATTTCAGACAGACCTTCGCGTCTACCTGCACCTGCAGCAGACGTGGCTGGCGTTCCGTACGTCTCCGTCCTCCTCCGGATGCGCCATGGGACGCGGCGGATGGGCTCCGGGAGGGACAGGGCTCGGGAAAGGGGGAACGTGGGGGTCTGGGGGCTTCTTGATCTCTTCGTGGCCGCTTGCAAAGGTTGCTTGATGCCACCTCTGCCACCAGACTGAGCTTACGGCCGGGGTGACTGGCCACAGGGAGGGTGCGGCTTTTCCACGTTGAACCGCGGTGCTGGACGTCCCCCGAGGGGCGTTTGGTGCCGCGATGGGTTTGGTTGGGGAGGGAAAGGTGGCCATCAGGGACCATCGGTGTCCTCGTGCCACCCGGGACTCGTCTTCTCCTCGCAGTGATCATCCTGTGCATCGTGGAGGTGGTGATCATCCTGCTCCTCATCTTCCTCCGCAAGAGGATCCTCATCGCCATCGCCCTCATCAAGGAGGCCAGCAGGTCCGGGCGTCCCCTGTCCCCGAGCGGAGGTGGCCGTTGTCATCGGTCGCGGTGGGAGGACTCAGGGACGGTCGGGTCTCCGGCTGCCGAGGTTCTCCCGTCGCCACGAGGATTTTAACGGGGTTTTAACCGTCTTCTCGGCAGGGCTGTCGGTCACATCATGATGTCGCTGCTCTTCCCGTTGTGCACCTTCTTCCTGCTGTGCCTCTGCATCGCCTACTGGGCCAGCACCGCCGTGTATCCTTTCTTCCTCTTCCTCCTCTTCCTCTTCCCTGCCCCTCAGCTCCCCGGGAAGGAAGCTGCTCAGAAATCAAAGGTCTTCCGGGGCGCTGAACATCTTACAGGATTAGTGACACATCCGTTGGCAAAACTGCCGGCTCGAGTTTCTAAATTTAACTTAAAATATAAACCCAACGGAGAAAAGCAGTCGCTGGAGGCTGGTGACAGCAAAACGCGGTCAGATACACCGAGGATTTGGGTCTGGGGTTTGCAAAATCTCCTTGACTGTTGCTCTGCAGCTTCCTCTCCACCTCCAACGAGGCGGTCTACAAGGTGTTTAACGAGAGCGCGTGCCCGTTTTCCGGGCAGACCTGCAAACCGGAGGTGAGGATGTTGGGAAACTCATCGGAACGTTACACTAAATCTGTCAGAGATAAGATTATTTATTACACAGAAAATATTCGGGGGGTTATTTGAGCCTGCGAGCTCTACCAAGGGCAATCCCGCCTTTCTGAACTCGTTTACGTCACGTTGTTATTTTTCTCCAAACTGTTGCGTGTGCGCAGCTGACTTGTCAAAACAATGAAGCAGGATCACGCCTTCTGAAAGTCGCGCTCGCTTCGGGTTGACCGAAAGGCGCCGTCGGTCCGCCCTCGCGTTCTACGGCGGCGAGACGGCGTACCACAAGTACCTCATCGTCCTCCAGTTCTTCAACCTCTTCATGTTCTTCTGGCTCGCCAACTTCGTCATCGCGCTGGGCCAGGTGACGCTGGCGGGGGCCTTCGCGTCCTACTACTGGGCCTTCAAGAAACCCGACGACATGCCCGCCTTCCCGCTCTTCTCCGCCTTCGGCCGCGCGCTCCGGTACATCCGTTTCCAGGAGGAGATTCTTGAGCTTCTTTAAGGTGTCCCCTTCTAACTGGGGTGATCTTTCCCAGGTACCACACCGGCTCGCCCCCCTTCGGC
>NW_010103346.1:3782-4829 GCF_000699245.1 Pterocles gutturalis | reverse complement strand
CATCGTCCAAGTCATCAGGGTCACCCTGGAGTATCTGGATCACCGGTTAAAAGGTACCGGAGCTGGAACGGGGAATGAGGGGATGAACGAGGTTGGCTGCTTCTGCTTTCCTCGGTGCCAGAGCTCCTGGCGAAAATCCAGGAGAATAATTTCAGTATTTCGGTAGAGAATCGAGATTTTCCTTTTAGGATCCCATAGGCGTCTCTTGCTCCAAGAGACGTTTCACGGGGTGGGAGCCAAGGGACGCACCATGGCTGTCACCACGGTCCTGGGTGTCCGTCCGGGTGCTGGGGGAGTCTGCGTCTGGCCGTACGACTATTGATCGGGAAACGTAGAGCGAGCGAGGGTGGGAAGAACCCGCGAGGCTCCATCCCGCCCTCGTGGGGAGGCTGAAAACAGGGCGTGGGGGGGGGAAACCGGGGCAGCGGGATGTCTCGTTGGGGACCTTGAAGTTGGTTCTGTAAGGAAAGGCGTCTGTGGGTTTGGCTGCTCACCCTCTCCCGTGGCGTTCCTCCAGCGGCAGACAATAAGTTTGCCAAGTTCCTCCTGAGCTGCCTCAAGTGCTGCTTCTGGTGCCTGGAAAAATTCATCAAATTCCTCAACAGAAACGCGTACATCATGGTAAGAGACGCCCAGCGGTGATGCCCAAGGGGTCCCGGCTACGGTGGGGGGGTCCCGGCACTCCCAGAGCTTTTTTGGGGGGCTGTTGAGAACCGTGTCTCCTGATGTCACGGGAAAATGAAGCTTTTTAGCATTTTCCAGCCGTTTCGCTGGAAAGCCTCAGCCATGTCACTATGACTTTGGGAGGGATTTTCTTGGAGACAGCCGGGGCAGGGGGACTCAGCTCTCGGTGTCCGCCATGCCTGACCTGTCACTGGATGAAGAAACGCCTCCAGGGTGGGATTTATCCGAGTTTTACTCAAAGATGGGATTCATTTCACCCTCTTCTTCGCGGTGAATTCAGCGCAGCTCCGTTTCTCTCTTCTCTGCCCCTTTTTTTCCGGGATTTCCCCCCTCAGATTGCCATCTACGGCACCAACTTCTGCA
>NW_010103346.1:1830-3733 GCF_000699245.1 Pterocles gutturalis | reverse complement strand
GAGGTCCTAGCCTGCCCGCCTTGTTTTTGGGCTTTCCTGGCATTTTGTGCCACGTCGGCCGCCGCCTCCTTCTGAATGCGGGGTGGGGAGCGGATGCGGATGCCCATCGCTCATCTCTCCATCCCCTTTCCAGAGTGGCCGTTTTAGATAAAGTCACGGATTTCCTCTTCTTCCTTGGTAAACTCCTCATCGTGGGAAGCGTCGGTAAGTGCTGGGGACTCGGTTTCTCTTCGGAGGCTGGAGGTTTTCGCCCATAGTAGGTTCCACCTTCACAAAACCTCAGCTCTCCTCACACCGCCTGTGAAACTGTTCCTTTCCGTCCTGTTTTACACCTCCTTCCCGCCACCCGTGTGCTGCCGTTCTTCAGCGATCCCCACCGTTTGCTTTTCCAGGAATCCTCGCCTTCTTTTTCTTCACCCACCGGATAAAACTGGTCCAAGACACGGCGCCGCCCCTGAATTACTACTGGGTCCCTATTCTGGTGAGCGGCTTTCTCGTCTTTTGGGAAATTTCGAAGGAATGGAAAGGAGATCTTTAACACAAACGCCTTCAAAACACCCCTCCGCTCGCTGCTTCTGAAGGACCGTCTTTGTCGGAGGCGTTTTCTCCATCCCCGTTGAAATAATCCCTTTGTTTTCACCAGCCGCGAAGAGGCGTCGCGCCCTTCCCGTGCTGCCCGCCTTGGCCTCCGTCCACCGTCCTCGCTGAGGCCTTTTGTCCTCGATCGCGCTGGTCCCCACAGTCCTGCCCTGTTTGCTTCTCCTCCTTTCCCCGGGGAATTTGGGATTCAGCAGGTTTTCTCCTCCCCGGCTGAGGGATCGAGGCTTTGCCAGACGCCGGGACGCGGCGTGACCGCACAATTTCTCTTTCAGACGGTGATCGTGGGCTCCTACCTCATCGCCCACGGGTTCTTCAGCGTCTACGGCATGTGCGTGGACACCCTCTTCCTCTGCTTCTGTAAGTGTCCGGCTCGGACGGTCCGTCTCCCGCTGGGTAAAAGTTCGTGGCAGCAAAACCTCCCCCTCTTTGGGGCTGAACCCCAGAGTTGTCCAGATTTGGGGGTTGCTCCAAATTCCCGTGGTTTTCTCCCCCTTTTTCCTCTACCAACTCCTACCTGTGTCCTTACCAGTATCTGCTTTCCAGCAGCGGAGACCCACAGCCTGTCCTTATCTCTTGGTCTTTCTGTTTTGGTGCTTTGGTCTTGGTGGGATACAACTCCAACTAACTTCAATTTTCCTTTTTTTTTTTTTCCTCTTTTTCCTTTTTTTTTCCCTCTCTTTTTCCTTTTTCCCCTCCCTTTTTCCTTTCCGCCCCCCTTTTCCTTTTTCCCCTCCCTCTTTTTCCTTTTTTCTCCTCTTTTTCCTTTTTTTCTCCCCTCTTTTTCCTTTTTTTTCTCCCCTCTTTTTCCTTTTTTTTTCCTTTCCCTTTCCCTCTCCCCTTCCCGTCTCTCTTCACATGTTCTCCATCCTTCGTCTCCGCCCTGCCTCTCCCCGGCTGCTCTCCTGCTATTTTTCACTCTTCCCCGTCACGGCCGCTTCTCCCTGGGGTTGCGAAAAGGTGAAGATCTGGAGAGGAACGATGGATCTCCCGAGAGGCCTTACTACATGTCCCCCGAGCTGAGTGAGATCCTCCTGAAGGCCAACCTCGAGCCTTCCAAAAGCGCCGATAGCCAAGGCTAGGCGCTGGCCACGGGGCAAATTTTTCCCCTCGATCCTTCAAAACCTTGAGGGTAGAGGGGGTGCCGATGCCGCAGTGCCCGATGCCGTACCAAATCCACCTTCCCGCCCAATAATTAATATTCTGATATCAAAAGATCAAACCTAGAATGTCACCAGAAGTCACTCTGGGCTCCCACGTGGCACCCGGCGAGGAGCTGGCAACCGGCCGGCCGCGCCGGGGTGCC
>NW_010103346.1:1118-1708 GCF_000699245.1 Pterocles gutturalis | reverse complement strand
GTGGGCCGGGCGGGGTGGGTTCTGCAGCCAAAAACCTGCTCTCGCTGCGCTTTTTCCTCTTTGTTCTGCCCCCAGCAAAGAGGAACGAGCCTCTTTCCTCGCCCACTCTTTCTATGCAAAACCAGGTTTGGCGCACTTCAAAAGATTTTTTTTTTTTTTTTGTGAGATTTGCAGATCTTTTGCTTTTAAGTCCGTTGCATCTGCGGCGCCGCCTTCGTCACAAAACACAGCTCGCCCTTTTCACAGACAAAAATTTTCTCCATTTAGGGAACCTGAAAAGCGCCGTCGCCAGTCACAAGTTGTTAAAATTCCAGAGAGTTTTTACCTGCAGCTTCCCTCGGTTAAAATATTTTCTCTTGCTGGTTGCACGGAGGTTTAATCGCTGCAGGGAGGTGCTGGCTCGTCGGAGCTGCCGGATGGGCTCCGATTTTTCCTCCTGAGGTGGCTGAGTTGATGGTTTGGCTTCTGCCTGATCCGGAGGAGCCGGAGCGGTAACGACTTCCCACGCTAACGCAGACCACGGGTGGAGACGCTCGCCAAGGGCGCCCCGACCGGCCGGCTGGGGGGGGTGTGGGGAGGGGAACGGGGCC
>NW_010103346.1:778-995 GCF_000699245.1 Pterocles gutturalis | reverse complement strand
TGCTGGCGGGGGTTACAGCGGGGGTGTAGCGCGGCATCGCTACGGCTACAGAAATCAGAGAAAAAATCCTCAGCTAGAGAAATCAGAGAAAAAATCCTCGGCTAGAGAAATCAGAGAAAAAAAATCAGTTAGAGAAACCAGAGAAAAAATCCTTGGCTAGAGAAATCAGAGAAAAAAAAAAAAAAAACTCGTTAAATTTGGCTGGGGGGGCGCGGGG
>NW_010103346.1:0-229 GCF_000699245.1 Pterocles gutturalis | reverse complement strand
CGCGCCGCCGGGCTCCTCAGGGGAGGGGAACCGCGCTCCCAGCTGGCAGGGATCGAGGTCGCGGAAGGAGATCTCTTTTCATGCGGCGCTGTTAAAATTTCCTGCTGTCTCCCTGAAAAAAAAAAAAAAAAAACCAAAAAACAAAAAAAAAAAACACCAAACCCTTTACATTTCAATTCATAAAGGCTTGGCTTCTCCTTCCCCATATTTAATCAAGGGTTTCTTTGTG
>NW_010103345.1:38952-44855 GCF_000699245.1 Pterocles gutturalis | reverse complement strand
AATAATATTGAAAATAATAGTATATATACTATATAGGAATATATATATATATATACACACTTATATATGAATAAGTGATACACAGTGATACTGCCCCCCCTCACCCAATGACCAAGGCTCAGCCTGTTCCCAGCTCATGATACTGGAACAGGGAACAGGGAGAGTCCTGAAACTGCACTCACAGAACAGAAATAACAGTCTGAGCGTCCCAGACCGAGAGCTGACTGGGGTGGGGGGGGGGAAGGCCTTGGTAGAGCAACCACCTGGACCGAGATGACCCGGAGCAAAAGAGATTCAGAACCAAAAAGGGACGATCTTCTGGAGGGTCATCACCTATATATTGGGCATGACATGTATGTTACGGAATAGATTATTGGCCACTCCGGGTCTCAATCCCGAACCTAAAATCAAATCCTGGGCTAGTAACTGGGGCTGTGCTCCCTCCCAGCTTCTCCAGTCTGTGGACAGCCAGAGAAGCTGAAAGACCTTGGCAGCCGTGTAAACATCACTTTTTATCAGCTTTCTTCGGAGCACAAATCCAAAACACAGCCTCTTGCTAGCTATTAAGAAGTTAACTCTATCTCAGCTTAACCCAGGACAATGGTTTATAGCTTCTGCTGTTAAAATTGCACCAGTTATCTTACTTTCTAATTATTTGTCTGAGTGCTTATTCTTTTATTTTTTTTATTCTATGATACTTGCAAAATTGACCTACCAAAAGATCTTGTTTCAAGAACGGTGGCATTTTGGGGTAGAAGTCAAAACATTATGCATATTAATTAATGATGTGTGATTTTTAAATTTGTGGTGATTTTCAAGTTTTAGTATGAGGAGAGATATTGCAAACAATGAAGACCCTTAATGTTTTGCTTGGGTGCCTGTATAATTCTCAAAAACTATGTTGCAACGCCTTGTGGAAATTTGTTTTACAGGTAACAGATGTAAATCTCCTGCAGCTGAAAGCACTGTTCATAGAAGGTTAAATTTATTCTACCTTGTACAGTAGAGCTGGCTTCTATAAATAAGTTTATTATGTTTTTTTATAAACATTTTGGAGGAAGAAAATATTTGGTTTAACATAGTAACATATTGTATTTTCACTACTCAAAGAATTAGATTGATTATAGTGGCATCTAAGATTGGTAATACACAGATTTCTTTTATGACACCTATTGTTTTAGTGCTAGACTGCAGAGGAATGCTTCTTCAAATGCATCCTTGTATAAAATATTGACCTAGAGGACTTCATTATTCAAGCTGAAGAGACAGTCACTACTTAACAGTAATAAACTGTTTCTGTGTTATACCGAGAATACTTCAGAAAATATGAGAGTTGTCAAATCTCTTGAAAATCCTGTCTTTATAGTACACATGACACTAAAGCTATGGCTGTATTTTCTGCTAATAAAAGCAGAAGCACAGACAGATGTGAAGGATATCATGGTACACTGACAGGAAACTGAGAAAAAATGAGTACTTTGTTGAGGAGCAGAAAAAGACACAGACCAATGACCTTGGGAAGCTCTAATAGACATAGGTAGCTTCTTTTTTTCTTTCTTTTTAGAAGAAAAACCTGATGGGGAAAATACAGATAATGCAATGTAGTATAAAGTTAGCATGTAAAGTTTAGGCATACTAATTAAAATGCACCTTTATGTTTCAAGAATTAAAAGTTAGAGTGGATATCAAAAGCACAGAGAACTTTATGTGACTCCAAGTTTCTAATGCTAACTGCAAGTTTTGGTCATGCCAGTGCATACTTCAGATTAGTTCTTCTGCAGTATTTGAATTATTCTTTTACCAGAGTGAATGTTTGGATCTGAAAAAAGGAAGAAAATTCCTGGTGCAGCAGCGACTGTGGTGTTCACTTCACTCTACATAGAACCAGAAATAAGTGGTAGGAGTTTACCATCTGTGGTGGAAAATGAACAATATCTTAGCTGTCCACAAAGTGTAATCGTGACTTTTGAGAAGACAAAATGAAAGAGATGATCACAAAATCCACTGAATGCCAGCTATAAGTGTCTGATTTATATTATGAAATCACAGAATGGTTTGGGTTGGAAGGGACCTTAAAGACCATCTAGTACCATCCCCCAGTCATGGGAGGGACACCTCCCACTAGCCCAGGTTGGTCAAAGCCTCATCCAGCCTGGCCTTGAATGCCTCCAAGGATGGGGCACCCACAGCTTCTCTGGGCAACCTGGGCCACTGCCTCACCACCTTCACAGTAAATTTCCTTGAAATATCCCAGTATCTCTTTATGTCTTTATTCATACAAATATAGAAACAAAACCTGGCTAATTCTTGGGAGACGAAAAGTAAAAGCATGTACACAGTATCTCTTCTCTGACCGTGAGCATAAATTGAATTATTTTACAAAACAGAATCAGAAGTAAGCACATACTTAGAAACAGAAAAAAAAAAATAGCATTTCTTTTTGTTTTATGTTTCAAAGGTTGCAGAGTTTTAATCTGAGGCCACATCTGGATCATTTAACTGTGAATGCAGTAAGTTTAATTTTTATCAACAATTGACAACTCATTGCGAACTTAACCGTGGGCAAATTTAACTGTGGTTGTCATTTAGAGCACAGCATAATCTGCATCTTGTTAACTGAGATGTAATCAAACTGTATACCAAAAAAACAACAAAAATGTTGTATTTTCTCATTGTATCCAATCATACTAACTGTATTTCTGTTGAACCTTGTTTTGAAGAGTTACTTTTAAAAGCAATATGATGTGGCATGAAAGTGCATATTGCTATTAGCCTTTATATTCTTTTCATATGGACCATAAGACTTCAAGTAAGACATTTAAAGATAACTTTTACCTGCAGGATCTTTTGAAGTCAAATTTAAAATTATGTGGTTTTCCCATTAGCTTTCAATATTCAGAGTAAATTATCTTGTTGCACATAGAGAGGCATCAGAAACACATTTTTCTTTCAACTTCTAGGTTATGTGAGTAGGGGCAGTTTTCTAGTATCTGAAATTTTTACTAAAACAGGAATATATTCGGGCAATGAGAAGCTATTTTGTAAAGAATAACCTGTAGCATTTAAATAACAGAAGTACTCAAAATTTGGTGTGGATTCTTAGAAAGTTTTTAGTTGAAACAGATAAACCTATATTCTAGCAACTGTAACCTTTGTTTCATTATTAAGCTCACCAAAAGCAGTAACACTGGAATAAGGTCAGTATTTATAAAATGGTTAGAATATTATTACTAAGTTTTGTTAAGTTATTTTTCAAGTGGTGAACACTTTCTGTCTTTTGCAGAACTATTGTATTGTGTGACTCCAAATTTTTAGGCTGCTTGCTTAATTTGAAAAAAGTTTGTCAAAGACAGACTTTTCCAACTAACCCTTGCCTCAGAGCTTCTGAGTTTATCAGTCAGGAGGATGGGAATCTGGCTAACAGGGTCCTAACATGAAATTTCTCTGGGGAGGGTGTCATTAGGTAGATGTAACTGCTCTGAATTTAGAGTGTCATTTTCTCACTTGACTTGAGAGGTCCTAGCTACTGCTTGGCTCTGAATCTCCAGTCTTCAGTTGCTGAAAGTTTCTTATGCATATGAGTGACTGCACCAAGTATTTTTTTATTTCTATTTGTTATTTTTGAGTCTTTCCTCCTCTTCCAGGAGAAGTGCTCCCTGCTCAGAACTTCGGTACCTGAACTTGGATCCCTGTGGGACTGCAAAGACCCACCAGAATCAATTGTCCATCCTATTTTATTCTGACCTCGACTTTCTAAGCTTTGCATATTCCCTGACACTTCATTTTTCTATTGCTCACTGTTTACCTGGAGCATTGGATATTCTCCTCATTTCACCCCTCGAAGACATAATCAAGCATCTTGTTAACAGAACAAGTTATATACATACAGAGAATGCCCTTGTGGTAGATCCTGGTGTACCTTGTGCTTCAATATTCCAGAGAATTTTAGGATTCAAAAGTAACTATTCAAATATTTTTTACATAGTTTTTACACTTCAATCCTGAACAAACTTTTAAAGGTGATGCCAAAAATGTAATTTATTTTCATTAACAGTGGTTAAGAAAAATCTTAATTGATTTGTCTTTGTTTTCAGATTTTGTGGATTTGGTTTCGGTTTGGGGTTTTTTTTGGTATCGAAATTTTAACTAAAAACTAGAAGGATTCTCTGTGGATACTTTTGACAAAATAATTATCTAACAGAGAAATAATATTGTCATGGAACTAAGGAAATTCAACTGCTGAGTTTCTTAACTTTTTTTTTTATGAAAGTTCAGACCATCTTACTGAATTTTGTGTTGCTTTCTTATTTGATCAAAAGTTAAATTTAGATCAGACCCCAATATCCTCACAAGGTTTTTTTGATTAAGATTTTTCAATTATTTTTTAACAAAAGATATCCAAAAATAATTGCACTTCCCTATTTTCATGCTTATTTCTATAACATTGTTAAAGATAAAAACAACCCTCTACTAAAGGCTGAGACATCCTCACTTTGTGTGTGTTGATTCTGAGTAATCACTAGGGAGGCTGTTCTCTACCACAGCCCGAGGTGCCCTCATCACCGACCTACATCCAACCAAGACGTCCTAGCTGCTGGTCGTTTCTTCTCTCTTTCCTTTCCTGACTCCAGTGCTCACCTGTTGAGCTTCTTTAGCCTCTTAAATGTACAAATCCTTTCTTTTCTTGCTCCAGAGTACTGCTATAGTTTTGGTAAGGCTTTAACAGCAGGTCAAAGTCCTGCTTCAGTGTCTTCACGTTTCTCCATGTTTCTCTAATTATAATTATCACACTGGGTTTAATGGTGTATTCCTGCCACTTGGTTCCTTTTTTGGTCAGGATGAGGGAGTGATAGGCGGTTGTGTGAGTGTAGAAACAGTAAAACTTCTTTCTTTTCGTAAGAACAGACATATGTTTTGGTGGCAGTACAAAACCCTGAAATCACTGATTTCTGCAGCAACTTGTGTAGCGTTGAGGGAAGGTCATGGAGGTTGTGCAGCCATGTTGATTTGCAACCTTTTATATGTTCCTCTCAACAACCTCATCTGTTTTCATGGCTTTAATTACCATCTCTACACACAGGACCTAGATTTATCTCTATACAAATGACCTTTCCCCCAGTGCTAAGATTCTTATTTTAGTTGTGTAATTTCTTTTGATTACTTAAGGGACCATCATAAATTCTGTGAATTATGCAAAAATGAAAATCTTGTTTCCTGCTTGAACACCGGGAGCTCAATTAAATGAGCAGTCTACTTAAACAAATGCAAAATCCAATTCCCATTTCAATCTGTAGTTTAAATTTATGACCAACCCAATAACACACCAGAACTCCAAATAAAAAGATGAGTTTCTGATGACACCTTTAAAATCTTCCTGATTTTTTGGTTGTACTGCCAGGCCCTGGCTGACGGCCTCAGGAAATAAATTTCCAAGATTTTCTTACTTATATTTCCTCCTCTTTTCTCTGGCGCACAGGTTTCAAAAGCTTGATGTCATTTGTGGTGCTTCTTGTTATTCTGTGGATTGTATGGTTACATTTAGCTGTTTAGACCAAAATCAGTCAGTTCCATAGCAGAAAATTTGTTAGAGAATTATGCGTACATTTCAGCTCCTGTAGATAACCAAATGCTCTAAAGTATTCCTCAGACCAGTGGTGGAAGATCATTTAGAAAGAAAAATAATAATTACTATGAAACAATTATGTCTGTACAACTGGCAAGTGATGGGAGTGTTGAGATTAAACTGTGACTGTACTATTGTACCTGTATCAAAGGTTGTCTTTTATTTACTTCATTTACCCAAAAATTTAACAAAAAAAAAAAAACACCACAAAATAGCTATTATTTACAACATCCTTTAATTTCTCAGCTTAGTAGACTTATTTTTTACTTCTGCTTAGCCT
>NW_010103345.1:18952-33952 GCF_000699245.1 Pterocles gutturalis | reverse complement strand
ATATAAGGAATGTTAGTTTCATGCCCCACTCCACCTTAGCTACTTTTCAATCTAAAACACTGGTGCCATCTTTTTTAAGGACAGTTTTGACACAAAAGCAAATAATTCTTTAATAGTGGAAATTATGCCATCTTTACTACCTCATTAAAACAAACGCAGAGTGAAGCTGTTTTCAAAATCGTTTACGAAGGGTGATAAACTCTGCTTAAACTTGCTTCTTGCAAGTAAAAATTCCCAGGCAGGTAGGTAAAATAGTGTGTAGTCTTTGTTTTTTTATTCTAGAGTCTCCTCCTGTTAATCTGCTCCATAAACAAGACACCACCAGAGTAACAGGTCACCAACAATAATCAGCCACCTGACAGTTACTGTATTAAAATCAGTCAATAGTAACCAGAATTATGATGAAAGTGGGAAAAATCTATTTTCTCTCATCTCTCATAAGTGAGTTTGGTCCTTACCTTGATGAAATTGTATTGGAATGTGTTGTTTAAGTTGCTTAAGATTTTTGCTCCTACGTTGAGTCCTCTTTGGTGACCTTGCTTTAAAACAGAGAGAATTTATGTTAATAAATATGGAGGTCGTCCAACCCAAAGCGCATTATTTGTGTTTTAACAGTTTAATAACAAGGTAAAGTGGAGCACTCCAGAGGATGGCTATAATAGCTCTATTGCTTTTTTGTTATTAAGACCTCTTAAGATAATTGTTTTCAAAATTATAATACGAGCTTTTAAGAACTTCCAGTCTGAGCACTGATATATGCTGTCCGTGATTCCATTTCTGCTCTGTTTCACTTGCGTTAATTTTCATTAAGTTCATTATGTTTGAGACCTCTTAAGGGATTTATTTAAAATTCATCTCTTGATTAGACACATACTGTATACTTTTACTGCTGTAACAATATCTATTTTTTTTTTTTCCCAAAGATAACAACATCTGAGTTATGGCTGTAATGCTATTCCTCAGAGTGCCTATATCAAGTCTCTTAGCGATATTAATATGTTGCTGTAATTATTTTTTGATGCATGTAAAACATAGAATTTGATGAGGAAAGATATGTTTAACGTAAGTAGGTTAGTGAAGTAAATCCCAGCCACACATTTCATATTGCATGCTTCTTTTAGGTACTATGAAAGATTAGATAAACTTCAAAATAGGAATTCAATATAATTTTAAAGGATTTAGTAAAGTCAGTTCATCAGAATAACACATGTAGCTGTTTAATTTACAAAACAGCAGTTTGCAGACTGGAATAAAGCTTTTTTTAAAGCCCTTAAATTTCTGCTTGACTTTAATCGTCTTTAAAATAAAAGGCAGCTACACAACAGATATTTCTTACTTAATAATACAAGAGGGTGTCATTATTATTATTATCTCCTGGTAAAATGTGTATTGGATTCATTATCAATAACTGTGGTTTATATTTTATATATGTAGATGTAAAACATATCTGATGGAACAAAAATCTAACAACCGGGACACATTTTTAATGTTACAGGCTACGTAGTTTCTCTCCTAGGATTAGGAATTAGCAAAAATAATGCAATGTATTGTGTGTGGATAAAATATGGCTTAATTTTAGAGAAAGGAGAAAAAAGATGGATAGCCTGAGCTATATTTTTTTCAAAGTCTTAATAGTGCATGTTTTGTTCTCAGGCTAAAGCTGTATTCTTGTTGCAGTTTCTATACACTAGCCTCATCTCCTGTCATGTTTATTTGATGTGCTACTTGACACTTCATTGATTGTGAGCAGGAGAGGCCTTGTAAATGCAGATAGACTCGACTTCTAGAAGATCAGGTCTCTGAGCTGAGTTATTCCCATCCAGCATCACCTTCTTGTTGCTAAAGTGTATTATGTCATCTTTATGTTGTATTACCACAGACTTCTGTGGATGAAGCAATACAATGTGTCTGATATTTAAGAGAGATTTAAAACCATTTATATACATATTTTAAAAAAATAATTAATTAGCTTTAAAACATTTAAACTGAAGACCTTGTGAGTCTCCTCTTTTGGATGTTTTTGATTACTTCCTCCCTCTTCACACGTTCACTTGAAAGGTTTCTAGCGTGAATGATGAAACTTCTAGAAACTTCTGTTTTGTAATCCAGGTGGATTTATTGCAATACTCCGAGACAAATTCTATTACCTTCTAAACCACTTTCCTTAATGTTTGGTAGAGTTATATATGTTTTTACTTGGGTTTTATTAAGTAATGTGATGTTTTTAACAAATATATGTATGCAATTTATACAGAAAGAGCATGAAACTCCATGGGTAATTTTTTACAGAAAAGCTGACATATCCACAAATTCTTCTAATCTGTTGAATTATTTATTCTGTGAGATTTCTTCAACTGTTGTGCAATCCATCCTGATTTTTTAAATTTTAATTCTAAGATATAGTGCTTTGTTTTGTGTAATTTATTCAGAAAGATAAGAGAGGCTTAAGACAGGTACTAAAAAACTGGATTACATAGTTACCTCTTTTTTTTTTGTCTTGTACAGTAAAGTGGCTTCTTCCACATGATGAAAATCACAAGTCACACATAGCTTGAAGCCAGTTACTGGGAAAGGATTTTGTTGGTTCATTAAGGTTTCTGTGTACAATTTAGGATGATCAATTACTAGTAAAGTGCGTCATGTCTACCTTACTCTAGGGCAGATTCTCTTGTGGCACTTTTGAGTTATTCTTCAGGCATGAAGCTTCTTAATGAAGATTCATTTGAACAGTTGAGATTCTGCAGGTGTCAGGACACCCTACAAATGCATACAGTAGCTTGTCCTGAACAAAAACAGTTCCAACGCTGCAACAACAGTTTCCATGCTCTGTGCTGCATGCTACTAAAACAAAGACTCCATGACAGGAACCTCAATGTTCGTTTTTGATAGGTACCTACTAGCTGCTCACTGATGTTTTCTTGGCTCTGTGCTGCTTCTCTGAGAATTTCACGTATTCTCTTGGGGTGTGATGACATTTTATTTTTTTTTAAACAAAGAAAGTTTCTGTAATTCGTAATTAAGTAGACTTTTTTAAAAGTACTTTTTACATGGACGTGTTTAACACTGCAGACTTTTAACTGAAAAGCTAATGGACTTTCAGAGACTTGGCTGCAACAGTACATCTTCAGTATATTGCACGAGTATCTAATAAGATACTGGTGGAGTAAGTTCTTGAAAAACTAACATGAGATGAGATTTTAATGGTTAAAATGAGAAGTTGAACAACTTTTAAGGGTGTTTTTCTTCTGTCACTGCAAGCAGCATGCATTGCCTAGAGAGCACCTGGGGCTGTGGCTGGGATGATGTTCTCGCTTGGTAAAGTAACTCTACCACAATTTTCTCCTTTCAGTGGGAGCAGGCTCAGTGGTATTGTCCACCTGCAACTTTGGGAAATTCATAGAGAGATGCAAAAGAGAGCCATGAAATGATTTTAAATAGTGAAAGAAAACTGTATCCTCCTTTACTACTGGAAGACTGGGTCCAAATCTGACCTTTACAATTTTGCTGCAAAATAAGAAATTGTTGAAAGACAAAGTGGAGAGATGTTCAAGCGGCAACATCTGTGTTCAGTGACTGACTCTCTAGTAGCAGCTCTTTCTGTGAATTTTTAATTGGACCCGTAGTTTTGACTCTGACACTCTGCAATAACTTGTTCTTCATGACACTGTAAACAAACAAAAAAAAAAACCTGTAAAATTAATTTTGTCATAAGAAACATACCATACACTGGTTTATAAGGAGTGATGGTTTTCAATACTTGTCCTTTGTCAAAAGTACTTATCATTGTGTGTCATCTTTTTTTTTTTTTTTTTTTTTTTCCTCTTGTGCTGCAAATTGAGATTCTGGAAACAGGTTTGTTACTAGAAATGTTCTTTGAGTCTGCTTCATTATTACAAATCTCTCCCACTGCCTTTGCTACCTTATTTGCTTGTGGTTTTTAACCAGTATGGTGAAACCAAAACTGACATTCTGAGTTTTGGAGATTGTCCCTCCCTTACCTTGCCTGCAATCCATTTTTACATAAAGCTATCTGGTTTAGGAGCAGATATAATAGCATAATCCGTATGAAGGGACATTGAACTTGCACAGTGGCTTCTACACCAAGAGATTAAGAGTGTGCACGTCATTGAAAACATATTAAAGAGGAGGATTATTATTTTTCTTCATTAGCAGGTATATTTCAGTAAAGGACCACACTGAGAGACTGTAATAGGTTGCAGATGGCAAACAAAAAAGTATATAATCCTAGGATGGTGAAAGCTGTAATTTTTTTATCTTTTTTTTCAAGTTGGTTCTGTGTAGCTGAAAACCCGACAAACACAGAAACTTTGGCAATTTTAAATGAAACTCCTTTTGCATGCCTTTTTTCATGCATTTTACTTGTTGGGTTTTTTCCCGTCATCTGACTCTTCCCCAGTGTCTTCCTATCCAGAGATGTCAGGGAAAGGTGTACTCTTACTTTATTTGCTGTAGTCTAAGGCACTTAGTTAAATTATAACACTAATTAAGCCTAATCCCAGTGGGAGAAATATTGCACTGGCTGGTTAAACCTGTGCTGCAGTTGCTTTGTGCCACAGGAGTGCTTGCACGGCATCCAACAGGGTAGTGAGAATTGCAGCCTTAGTGTCTGTTCTCCAAAGAGTATAAAATCTTTGATACTCACGCTACTAAATACTCTATCTGGAGACAAGGTATTACCTGTGGCCTGTTCTATCCCATCTGTGATCAAGAGAGTGACTTTTAGAGGGGAAAAAAACCCTGAAGATGCACCGCTATGTTAATCAGATACGTGTTGCACAGCGCAAATTCAAAGATTCCTTTGAAATATGTTATCATAATGGGCTAGAGCTATGTTGGAAGAACAGCCAATTCCTTCCTCTTCCATCATCTCCAGAATTATTTCGTACAACAACGTTTGAAGTCTGAATTCTTGAATTTACACTGGAGACCTTTAGAACTGGAAGAACATAAAGGGATCTTTAAACCTGACGGTTATTTATTTATATATGTATATTGTTAGCTGGACGTATCTGGAGATTTATCTCTCTGTTCATGTTCATTCTCAGTGCTGAGTCTGCACTTTGTATTTCACTCCATATTTCACATTTTATGGAGCAAGTAGAATATTGAAATTAGTAGCAAAATCAATTGTGTGCCTTCTCTGAGGAATGCCAGCATGCAGGCATGTCTAGCTATTTGACTTTTAAGTTTTCAACTGTGTGAGGGCTTTATCATTTTGGTTAGCACTGTCATTCCTTCTTCGTGTTTGCCCATTTTGGTTTCAGTCCTTCTTGACTGTGGTGGTTTGTTTCGTTCCCAAACAGATGGGTTAAATCATAGTGTACCTATATGTCCTTCTGTGGTTAACTCATTTAGTCACTCTTCTGTGCCCTCTGCATAAATGAATTGTTCTATAGATGGGATTTTGCTATTTCTGCCTTGTGTTTGGAGAGCTGTGGCAGAAAGGATGCTGAATAAACTGTCTTGGCTGCGGTTAGTCTCATTATCGGAACAGGGAACCTAAGCCTGGTAAAGTGTAAATGAAGCCATGGATGTTGGCCAGGGGATTAGATCTCATTGGTGGTATTATTCTGTAGAATATGAACAAACCATTTTGTAGTTCCTTCACAATTTAATTGGTACGGAGTTTTTGAACCCCCATCTTGAAAGTGCCCTGAAGTGTGTCACATCTACAGAGTTGTAGATGGAAAAATATTCTGAAATTATTAAACAGTTGAGCCTTCCCAGCCAAATGACTAATGTAAAGTGAATGAAACTCATTTTGTACAGAAATACCATGTGGGACATGGAAACATTCCCAAGGAAATGCCAGTGGAACTAAAATGTTTCCTTTAAAAGATTTTGTTCATCAAATATTTCTTTCAAATTAAATATTTCACCAAAGTCTTTAAATCAATTACATTCAATGTATTTTAGTGTTAATTTAAACTTTAAATTTTGTATCATCAGCTATTATTATTAATTATGGCTTCCTTATGAGTAAAGTGTATTGACTTGAAATGTATTTAGAGGCTCTGTTTTCCCTTATAGACAGTAGAAGACACTTCTCTGGGGTCAGAACATGTGAAAATGAATAGTAGAGATCCTACTTTGCAAAAGTTATCAGCTAGGAGTAGCAAGCCTTTATCAATAAGTCAATTTCCTCATATACTAATTTCCTCTGAAAAGGTCATTCTACAGCCAGATCCACTCAAATGAGAGCACTTCACCCTGAGCTCTGTGGATTCCATTGCTCCAAAAAAGGGCAATGAAGGTAAAGGCTTTGGTTCCCTTTTTGCTATTTAATCTCTACACGGATTTTTCTTTTCTAATTCTACTTAATTTTTCTCTACCTTTGTGTATAACCATCTATGTATGCTTTAAGTCTATCCTGAAGGACTGGAAGTTCTGACCTGGGGTATCTATGCTGAGTCTCCCATTTGTGGCCAAGAATATCTTGCTTTTGGTGATTACAAACTGTCTTTAGAAAGGGCTGTCCATCTACAAAGACAGCATGTAGCTGGATTAATATAGAGACAAGGTATGCTCTAGGCACTTCCTTCACTTGATTCATGTTACTCACCCTCATAGACTTGCAGGAATAGAGAAGTCACAACTTCCTTTTAATCCAAAGAAAGCTGGCACACATGCTGTAAGAGCACTCACAATAACTTGGGGGCAGTTTGCTAGGGTTATGTATACTGATGCTGAGATTTGCTTCCAAATTACATTTTTGAACTGAAGTAAAATGGTAGCACAGATGCACCCATAATATCCCAAACTGACTTGCATCAAACAGATATTAACCACTCCTACTGTGTAAAACCTTGAGTTTCAAAAGATAAGAAATAAATAGGTAATGCTACAACTGTTGCACGTGAACAGTACTACCTCAATGCATCTCTACATGAAAGCTTATTTTATTATCATTTAAAGAAGTCATTACCCTTTTATGAGTGCTTACATGCTGCTTTACAAATATGTCACCACAGTTAGACTATAAAAGCAGTATTATTTTTGCCAGTGGCATTTTATGAAGCAAGGAAAGTAGTTTGAAAGTAACTTTAAAAAATGTCTTTGCATTTTTTTACTCTGGAGGAGCAGAATTGAGTTAGATTTTTGCAATAAAGTTTTCTTTTGTAAATGCTATATATCATCTGTAAGTCACTAAAATACAGTATGTATAAGAAATACTTTGGTTTAATTGTACAGACAAGGAAGCTGCAGATCATATTTATTAGATCTATGTTTAACATGAAGTAAAACTTACTTTTTTACTACTTGTGTTTGTATTTTCTGCCTTGTCTAAGTAATCTTGTTGGAGGTATGTCCAACATCCCCTTCAAGTTAAATGACATTAGTCTGATGCCTATTTTTTACCAGTAAAAATAGGTAATAAGATTTCATCTGAATATAGAAAGAAAAAATGATCAAATAAAGAAAGATTATAATAGTTTCTCTTTCAGCAAAAGACACTGATAACTTTGAGCACTGTATTTTGAGGATCATTTTTTAAAGAATCACTCAAAACTTTAGAAAGAATAGTACTTCATTTTCCTTACCTAACTTGTCAGTAACTTCCAGAAGATTAAAAGGCTAAAGTTGTCATGATACCCTGATAGACACAGATTTGACTGGTAGTTTTGTGGGTTATATTTTGATTTTGGTTTTGGTTTTTTTGTGTTTGGGGTTTTTGGGGTTTTGTTTGTTTGTTTGTTTATAATGGAAAAATCTACTGCCTCATAAGTTGCAGGTAATTTACTAAATTTTTTTCTATTTTATAATGTGAAAGCCATAAGGCAAATCACACTGGATTTAATAACAACCTAGATTTCCTGTGAAATTTAAGAGCGGTAAACAGCATATGTTTCTTTATACATAACATCTTTGCTTTAAAAAAAAAATTTAATTTTGGAAAGTATAGTATATGCTGTTGTTTATAAAATACACAGTTACTTATCCTTATGTACAAAACAACACAACACAAATAAAGCTATTCTGAGCTCCTCAAATCTGTTATGATTTAATTACTGATCACCAGATTTCCACTTAGTTTATCAGAGATCTAGATAGGTAATGCTGTAAGCAGATTTTTTAAAAGTCTGAGTAAAAATTAATTTTTAAATATATATCGTCATTCTCAAATGACTATAATGTAGTCTGTGTAGCTGTTGTCGCAGTTTGTAGTATCAAGTGCTTAGAAATCCCATATGTCAAATGTTATCTCTCTATATAAAAGTACAAATAACGATCCAACAGATAAACTTAAAACTGGTTTACTAAATAGTTTAAAATGTTATGCAAATTTAACTATCACAATCAATTAATAAACTAAGCAATGTTGAATGAGTCTTTCATACTGTAGAAACACCCAGATCTAGCCAATATCTATCACCAAAATCATAATTATGTCAGATACCTTCTTGCATATGCATTTATAACAGTAATTTCTCAGGTAATGTACTGTGACTCTCTGCATAAATGTTTTTGTCCTTGTAAAAACCACACAATTTAGGAATGAAAAATACTACTTATTTATGTAAGACTGTGCCTTCAGTGAGTCACGGCTGTTTGTGCATCATGTTTTAGCAAATTGGAGTGGTGATGTTAGTCATTTAGGATTTTACTTTAAATCCTGAAAGAGGACCCTCAAAGGCTCTAAGTCCTTTTGGAACCTTAAAATTGAAGTTGAATGAAATGTCCTTTCTCTCAGTAGACAGTGAGAATTTGTATAGACTGGGATGCAGGTTGATCTTCTCTGTTCTTCCATGTTCCCCCACACCTGATCAAATCCAGCTCAACAGGGGAGAAATTGAGATAACCTTGTTGGCTGGGATGGAGGAATTTACTAAATCCAAATCACCGGCCACTTGATTTTGAGGAAAGTCTGAGCTTCTCTTGCCTCCTTTGAATATTTTCTTATTTAGAGGTCAATGTGCCCCAAAGCAAAATATATTTAAGAGTCCCATCTTGCATCTTCACAGAAAAACCAACCTGTTTATTAATGTTGATCTCCATGCTGCAATAGCTCAGCTCGTGTCGGATCTGCATGCGAATACCAGGATGTGTCGGCTCAGAGGTGTAAAGCTTTGAAAATGGGTTAGATTCAGTCAGCAAGTGACAACCTGAAAGCAAAGATGATACAGAAATTTTTCAAAGCGAAACTGCATATGTTAATACCATTCTAGACATCCTTAGGGTTGTGTAGCTAATTGCAAAGCTTTTTTAGAACACTACTTACTCTTCTAATCAATATCCAATTAGCAATTGCCATAGCAACTGCAAAATATAGCATGTTCTGGTACATAAGGTATGTTCACTTCTAAGACACAAAACACCAGTGGGAAATACAAAGATGTCAGAGGAAAATTTGTATCTCTTCCCTCTGTTTTAAAGGGAAGGAACTGATGCAGCTGTTCAGTTCCCAATTTGAGGAAATAAAAATACAGTTGCTTTATTTAATATTCCTGTTCTCTCCTCAGAATGATGATTGGAACCTATTTTATATTTTGGGGGGTTTTTGTGTCCACAAATGAATGAAAACAGAGACTAAACTCTTAGCTCGAGAAAAGAAAGATTGACCTGAGGAGCTGCAGGTGACCAGTGTATCATCGGGCCCTGGGAAGATGATGGAGTGTGACTGTTCACACACATTTTCATGCAAATAAAGTAATTTTGCCTTTGCCAAGGACAAATTGCACTCAACCAGAATAGTTACCTTCTAGCATTGGCTAAGTGGAAGAGAACAGACTGGTGGAAATTTTTATTCCTTAGGTCGATAATACAACACTGAAGCAGGTTACCCAGGAGGTATTTGCATCTCTAACCATGGAGGTATTCATGACACAGCTGGATCAAGTCATATGATCTGATCTAGGTCCAGAGATAATTCTACATTCAGTGGCAAACTGGAGCCTCTTGATGTAACTTTCAACCACTATTTCTTTAATATCATGAATATGCAAAACTGTGTTAGGTGTTGCTTTCTTTAATTAGAAGAATAATTTTAAACCCTGCACCTTTTCAGCATTTCATTGTTTCTGTCTGGACAACTTTCTGGAGCCCTATATTTGTGTAGTCCTTTGTTGTGGTTAGACCTGGCTGTCAGTGAATACCACACAGCCGTTTGCTCACCCTCCACACCTCTCGGGGAATGAGGGAGAGAAATAAAGGGGTAAAGAGAACAGACTCTTGTGGGTTGAGATAATAACAATTTAATAACTAAATTGCAATAAAATTTAAAAATTAATAATTATAATAATAATGGTAGTAATAGTGGTAATAATATATACAAACATGCAAATATACAAATATACAAAATATATAAATGAGCGACACACTGCAATTGCTCACCACTCCATGACCAAGGGCCAGCAGATTCCTGGCTAATGATCTGGGAAAAGAGAAAGTTCAAAAACCTCGATTGTGGAAGAGACAGACAGACAGAGAGAGTTTCCAGACACATTTTCATCTGTATACTGAGCATGATGTGCATGATATGGAATATAAAATTGGCCAATGTGTGTCTCAGTCCTAAAACTAAGGTAAAATCCTAAACCTAAGTTCAAATCCTAAGCCAGTAATTGTGAGCTATGCTCCCTCCTAGCTTTTCCCTGCCCCTGTACACTGGCAAAGCATGGGAAGTTGGAAACATCCTTGACTGTCCTGGCAACAGCTATAAACGTCAGGTTATCAACATTCTTCTCAGCACAAATCTTAAACATACTAGCTACTATGACGAAAGCTAACTATTGCAGCTCAGAACAGGACATCCTTTTAAATGATTAATCTACTTCAGCAGTTTGTTAAGAAAGTTTTTCCTGCTTGCTATGCCTCTTTTGCTGATTTTTATAGCATCAGAATATACTTGAATAAAACTGCCACGGAAAATTACCCTTTTGGATTTTTATTCCATATTTTTCAGGCAAGTATCTGCCCTGCAAAGAACCCCAAACTGCTCAGTTACACACTATAGTAACAAAAAATACCTTAGAAAATTTTAAACACTTTTCTTCCCGTGCCCAGATTTTCCTTTCTCAGTAACTATTTCCCTTCAGGGATTCTCCTCTTCCATTCATTATAAATCATGAAATAAATATCCTTCATTGTCATGTTAACTAAACAATTATGGATATATCAACAAGCTGTATATGATTTACGGAGACGGGTAGTCTTGATGCCAAGTACTTTTTAAACATTGCTTTTAGTGTGCCAAGAAGTTTATTTAGCTATTTCTAAAATTATGTTGAAGCCTTTGTATTAATCAACAACTAAGCAAATTTTAATGAAAACATGCAAACACACAGAAAGAACATGCAAACAGATAGAAAGAACATATCACAGGTTATGAAAGGACTATGGGTCTGAGGTTTTGGTTGTGTATCTTGTCTTGATGGTGTTCTGCACAGAGTACTGCAAGATGTGTGCTACCTTCACAAGTCCACCTGAAGGTTAAACCTTTCAACAAGATTTACCCAAAAGAATTGTGCGTTCTAGAAGGTGTTGTTTAACCTGCTTGGTAATCTGAAACTCTCCTCATTCAAAATGAATAAAGGCCAGAAGAAATCTTTTAGAGCTGTCTTCGTAGCGTTTTCTAAGAGACAGAGACAATAGCAAGTTGTCTTCTTTTTTAATGGAACATGCACCCTCTTTATATCTATATCTGTGAAAAAACTGTAAGGAGTATCTAGTATTTCTTCTCCTACAAGTACTTTACACTAATATTGGCAATATAGAATGTAATTGATATACGTACAGACTGAAAACTAGCTGAACACAGAAGGGATTTTCTAGTTGGATTTTCATTAATGAAGGAGAAAAAATCGTATTAGGAGGAAGCATAATGTTAAGTGGGAAAAAAAAAATTTAACTTCAGCTGATCTTTTTATCCATTGTTGCTCAGAGATCAAAAATTATGGGAATGTGGGTGGGTTACAGATCAGGGATGTGGAGGACCCAAGCAGAGCTTCTTGTGCAGAACCTTGTCTTGACTGAGTTGAGATTGTTTCTAAATCATTAATTGTTTCTGGTCAGTTCTACATGTGTCTACATGAGTGAAGTTGTCAGGGATAAATATCAATATCTGAGAGATGATAAACTGATTTTGTAGTGCTGTGACAATGTGGGATGGGACATAGATGACGTAAATACATGAAAGTTCTTTAGGATCATAGTTGAAGCAATTTCTGACCCTCTCAAAGTAGTCCCCATTTGCATTACTTTATTCCTTTTTTGTATTTCCTTCTTGTTTCAACTACTGCTGAAATGTTGCCATTTTGAAAAGTTTTTTAAAAAATTATTATGCAGTATGTTTTCTCATCTTGTTTTGGACTATAATTTGGATCCCTCCCACTGCCATTTCCATTCTTTCTACTTTTCTGTTCCCCTTTTCATTTTCCATTTCTTAGTAAACTTGTAATTTTGAATTATAGGATAATGGATACTTCCAAATGTAACAAAATAAGGTTTTTTGCACTCTTTTATATTATGTATTAATTTTGAAAATAGCTGTTGAGAAATATAAAGATGTAAATAAGAGTTTTAGTATAACCTGATGTGGACTTCCAGACATAAAATATTTTTACAGACTGATAAAAGTCATAAGTTTTCATATATTAAAATACATTTCAAGGGTTTACAATTAAAGAAATTAGTATGTATTTGTCAAAAATTCAGTGAGGATCATTTAAATATCCAGTGTACTTCCCATCAGAATCCACATTCTTGCAGGCATGCAAAATTTTCCTTTTCAGACTTGTTATAATACATATCTAAATTAGAAATTTTGACAGAAATCAATTAACCTTGGCTACTTCAGATTTCTGGTTTTTTGGTTGGTTGGTTTGTTTCTTTCAAAAATGTTATTTTTTTCTTGCGATGTTCTTTACTTTTTGTTCTATGCACTTTAGAGAGATTCTGGGTAAGCTATTATTCAAGTGTTTTGACCTGTGAAGTCCTTTAAATTTTGACTTTAAACTATGAGATCTCAGAGAATTCCTGCTAGCAAGCTCCTGCTTCTTTGTCCTTTTAGTTAGGAAAATCTGGGTCAAATCTCTCCATTTTCTCATGCATAGCTATTCATACTTGTTTGTTCTAGACTCAGCGAACTTTCTTTAAGTAAATTGAAGATTTGTCTATTTAAGAACCAGTTAGTCCTTTCTCATTTTTTCAGCCCTTTTCTATGTATATGAATACTCTTCTTATCTGATTCCACTTCTACAAGCCTGATACTCTTCAAGTTTGAGAAGAGACTTCTAATGATAACAAGAAAATGTATTCTCAATCTGTCCCACTGATTCACTATCTTTGCATTAGTACATTTGTTGCCATGTCCAACTTTAATTCTCCCTCTTTGTCTCATACATGACTCACTGCCGTTTTGTAACAGGTTTCTGTATATTTGAAAGGTATTACAAACTTTCCCCCTCTAGTTCTGTGAGATTTTTTTTAGGACTGATCAAATACATGTCAGGTAGACCTCTGATCCTTCACATTACTCTCCTCTGGGCTCTTTCTGTTCAGTCATGCCCTGTCTGAATGAGATCTCAAACCACAGATAGTAACCTGGTCGATGTCCACAACTATTGAAAATTATTTTACATCTTGTAACCTATCCTCTGTTTCATGCATCCCAAAATAGTGTTTGCCTTTTTCAGGAGAGCAGAACATGGATTCCTAGGTATCTCATGACAAACTGTAACCTCCGGATTCTTTTGTATAGCTCATAACCATCTGTTTTCCCATCCTGTATGTGAGTAACGTATTTGTTCTGCTTAAGTTAGCACCTTGTGCTTGTCCTTCCTGAGTAGTTCCCTGGTTTTTCCCCCCTCTATGAGACTTTAAATTGTCAAGATTGTTTTGAATTCTGATCTTTTTTAGAATAACTGTAGCTGTCAACTTCTCTGGTTGTTGTCATCTGCAAATTCAGTAGATATACCGTTTGTTGTCTTGTTTATGTCATTAATGAAAATACTGAGTGGTGCTTGACCCAGATCAGAACACATGCAGGATGTTTTCAATAAGGTTCTTGGAATTAAACTCATCTGTATTTTCCCAGTCTCTACCGTCTACCAACCCCCTGTCTGTTCAAAGACAGTTACAGTTTCCTTTCTTCAATTGCCCTATATTTCTTCTGATCTACATGAAATCATCTTTGCCTATTCCCAACTTTTTCAACACCTCAAAACTGTTTTTCTGTAGAAATCTCAAAAAAGCTTTACTATAATATTACTAAAGCAAAACTAATGGAAACATTTTGTAATCTGTTCAAAAAAAGTATTTTCGTGTTATATGCTTTGCATCTCTAAATATTGCCTTCTCTAGACTATCTGTCGGTGTTTTTATGCTTAGAGTTTACTATCTTGATTCTTATACTCAGTCAAAAGAAGAATCAACAGAAGAATGAGAAGTGTGTCTTCTTCGTTAGACCATTCAGGCTCTTTTGTTTTGTTGTTCACAGATCAGCAGTATTTGAACCCTGCAGCCATTCATTGGGTAAAATTATTACCCTGGCATGTGTTTTCCATAATTTTATTTGCCCTTTTCTTCAGGACGGAAGGTTGTGTGTATATTACATTTTGTTTGGGTAGGATTTTCTTCTTCAGTATCATAGATACTTTCTGCTGAGTGTTTATATTAATGTGAATAAGGGCAAAAAGGTAAGTTACCTTGAAGTGGAAAATGTGGAGGTTTTTTGAGTTTTTTTGTTTTTGTGACCATGCGCATTCAGTAGTATGAACTGAACCCAGGAGAGCGCATCTTCTCCTTATTCCCTCTGGTGGTAAAAATCCACATTTTTTTCAGAAGGACAGCCCCTTTTCTGAAACTTTACTTTATTTGGTTCCAGAACACTAAACACTTTGATGAGTACCTGTCACAAGATCAGGTTCTCAAATTTCTGAAATAAGTGGAATTTCTTAAAGACATCTAGTATAGAGGGAGAGTGAGAAGAAACCTAGTGGCAGAGATGCAATTTGCCATCACTACCCTTAGGGTAGCCAC
>NW_010103345.1:0-18921 GCF_000699245.1 Pterocles gutturalis | reverse complement strand
GGAATTTGCATTATTTGGGCATACACATCTGAACCATTGCCACCTCCAGGAGAGAGGCGATATCTTATGATTGGAAATGTCAAGTGCTACAGAGAGGTCTGCAAACATGTGAAAGGATGTCTGCCATTTATCCATCAACCATTATCCACCAGGAGACCATCTGTCAGTGTCAGTGATTCTATTTTCACCCTGTGTCCTGTCCTTATTGCAGACACATAACTGCTCTTGAACAGACTTAAGTGAAAATAAAATGAAACTTCACAAAGCATAGCCCTATTCAGATGTTTAGACTAATTGTCCAAAACATGGCCAACATATTTAGGAGGTTGATTTTGTATGTGTGTTACTTGTGTATTTACAATCTTCTGTTTTTATTGCAATAATGTAGTATAAGGTGAAAGAAGTCTTTGAGTGGTTTGACTACTAGCACAGTTTTTCCACCACTTCCTGCCAATAATAATGTTGTCTTGCAAACATTTACTAGGAATAAACACTTCTGAATTTGGAACAGTCATGTATTTTCTCTAACTTTACCAGTGTTACTAATGTACTCTTTGGGAATGGCTAAATGATTAGTACATCTTTGTATTGAAGCATCTAAAGAAGGGAGAAAGAAGGTTAGCAAAATGCTAATCAAGAAAGATAATTTTCAAAACTCACCTGCCTTGGGAGATTTTTCTTTTATGGTAGTTTGTGTATCTGAATCCCTACAGGATTGTCTGCACGGATTAACTTGATGCTGTGTAGAGATACCAGGGTTTTGTTAAACAAGTCTGTTTTTCCATGTGACACAGTTTAGGGCTGGGAAAAACTGTGTCTTTGGAGTAATACAGGTGCAGTATGTGAAATAGTGTTGCATTTGGGTATATGAGAGGGTATAACATCATGCTAACTCAACAGTAGTTTTTTCCAGTTCTAAGATTGACTGGTTTATGTGCACTATCTGCACCAACACAGACACTTCTAAAATACTTTTTCCTCAGTTAGTTGTTTGTTTGGAAAGTCTGTAGCTTTTAAAAAAAATAATTATTTTCTCCTTCAAGAGACTTGAGGAGTGACACCCCATTTGCTGACAAACAGAATAAATGAGTTGATACCAGACTGCTATGACTGAACTGCTGACCCAAGCTAATTCATTTAAAGCTAACTTTGTCATCTCATATCTTCATGGTAGATATATTGTCAGGAGACCTGTGAAGTTACTGAAATATGAACCGTGATGGGAAAAGGCCGTGGGTCACCTGATCATTGAGTCACCAAAACAGGGAGAAGACAGCAGTTGAGAAATGTGCATCGCAAAGGCAGAGTGCATCTCAGACCGTGGAGATGTAGGAAGACAGTGAGGTATCAGGAGAGAACCAAAGACATACACTTCGATCTCAGTTTCTAAAAAGTACTGAATAGAAAACATTTGAGTTTTGTGCTAGTCTTCAACAACAAAATTGTGATACAGAGACTAAGAAGCATTAATCACTCTTGAAAGAGGGTATGTTGTAAGGCACTGAAATGTTGAGGCACCAGATGAAACTCTATTTAATGTAACCTGACTAATACATTTAGCTATTTGTGTATTATGAATGTGTATTTGTGAATTATGAATAATTTTGGATTGCACTGTGCCCAACATGCATTGATGTGATATGGGAGTAAGGTTCACATTGCTACGTTTTTCTCTTATGCTATTCTTTTAAAGACCTTCAATTACAATTGAGTACAAAATTTTTCACATGATTTTTAGGTGAGAAATTTGAACACCGTGACTAGGCTATTCTGGTTATAACAATATTGATAGCAATATTGAAATATTGTTTTCTTAAAATTTGTAATGCTATGATTTTATGCACACACATAAATGCAAAACATTTTTTAATGGTTCTCAGTGCGATCATTATGAATATTTATGACTTCTAAAGCAAACTTCATGCCAGCTTTTGCATTGCTGAACTGTTGAATCAGAGGTCAAAACTCTGATATACATTTAGGCTGTGAGGGTTAAAGCTTTGGCCGCTTATGTGAGGTTGAAATCCATAAATTTTGAAAATATATTAAAATGTTCTATTTTTGCAGAGATGTGATTTAACTTTAAGAAGTGATAACTTTGCAGAAATTTAAAATACATGAAGAGGGTTTGATTTAGATCATGAGTCTATTTTTTTTACTGGTTCGATTCCATCTTTTCAGGAAAGCAACAAATTTGAATAAACCTTCCAGGAACTGAATTTATGACTCTTATAGGAACAAACTTTTCTACAATTAGGTTTCCAGCTAAGGGTTCAGAAGAGACCCTATGATCTTTTATCTAAAACACTTAAATCTCAGATATTTAACTGCTTTACAGATAAAATAATCTTCAACATTAGAAGTCATTGGGACAATTTTTCTAGTTATATTTTTCTTTCTGTAATGTGAGACTTGCCTTTTTCTCAATGAAGTGGTAAAGGGTCCTACCAAGATCAATAATTATACACAAAAGTCTTTGTTCTTTCTAGAGAACAATCCTATTAATGACTAATTTCCATCCTAGTGCACTGTTTTGAAGTGGTAAAAAACCAAATTTGCATTATTAAATAAAAATAATAAAAGCCTTTTTTCATGCTATGCCCTTTATACACTAGAAGAAAACAGTTCACTTAAATCAGTATTGCTGTTATTCAGAATGCCTAGAATCATTTGAACAAACAAAAACTCATTTCTCACAAGACTCATTTTATCGTGGTTATGGTCAGCCTAGTTTAGGTTTTCAAATTTGTAGGCTTGAAGCCTTTCAGTTCTCTCACCTGCATGGGGAAGTCTCAAGTGTGGAGTTGTCTGTAGCAGTTTTGACTCCTCCAGGTACACCCAGCCAAATACGAGATGCTTAAGAGCCCTCTACAGACACTGGCCATCAGACCTGCATTTTTGCTCCTTCCTGTTACTCAATTTTCTGTAGAAAACAATACACTATTCAAAATATGATAATTAATTCCCCTGGAGGTAAAAATTACCACCAGCAATTTCATTGTTTTCTAAATTTTATTTGAAGTTAACATATATTTAAGACTTTATATTATCCAGACAAACTTTATTTTACAACACCCTAAGTTACTTCTGGAGATTTATGGGCTTCCAGGTTACTTTTGAAGTGCCTCAGTTCGGTGAATGGTCTGGTCAGCAAACCTTAAAACCTTACAGATTTAATTTATGACTGTTCTTGTCCTTAAAAAAAGTAGAATCAATTTACCTCTGTATTTCAAATTTTGACTTTTATGATAGTTGAAGTTTCTGTTAGTAATATACAAAAAATAGGTATTAACTACTTGGTGTTAAGTTGGGACGTGAATTTTGCAGGAAAAGTTCAGGTTCAGAGGGATTTTTACCACATGGTGTTTTCATATCATACTGAATTACAACTGAAAGGTGAATATGAAACTGCGCTGGAACAACCAAAGCAAACTTTTTTTTTACAGTTTAAATCTACTCTTCTTCAATGTATTTTGTACTATAAAGCATAGCAGAATAATCTCTTAAGGTTAAAACTTATATACATATATATAATATTAGAACAATGTACTGCATCTCATTTGTTCCAAATGTATCAGTATTTTAATAGTAATGTTGCTTGAGTTCCATAGATATCATTTATTTGTACTTTTCATAATATTTCTATCTAATACTCTTTTGGCAAGTAGCCTCTGGGCAGCAAGACTATTGAGAGACTAATGCATTTAAAAGTAGGTAAAAAGCACTTGTAGTACCACTAACTATTAATTTGTTCTTAGCTAAACTGATGATTCTTTGACACACAGAATGGCTTATATGTATCTAACAGTTAATTACAACATAATATAGTTCAAATACATCAAATGCTTTATTTCTGGGAGCAGAAACCAGAAATGCAGAAACAGTCAACTAAAAATGATAATGGGTGATATACCCTAAACTTGCTTAAGAGGACTCACTGGCTTAAAATAGTATTGAAGTTCTGCCTTAATAGATTAATTTCTCCAGGTATTTTTCAGTTGCCATACAGCTGTGGCAGTATTTCTTTTACAAAACTTGTTTTGAAGAGAAACGAAGTTTCTTGCCTCTTAAAGGGGAGCTGCTCAACAAGCTCGTCTATGCAGCAATCTGCCTGTCATATGTAGCACGCTGAGCTGGCGGTCTCCGAGCATTTCTCATCATTCCTTGTTGGGGTGGTCATTTAATGATCAAATGAGAGCTCAACCAACTAGAGCTGCGGAGACAAAGGTAATCTGCTGCAATTCAGATTTACTGAGCATCCAGGTGGAGTTCATTACAGCAAATCACCCTGTACAATACACTTGATTGCACATGAAGAAAATAGTCTAAATTAAGGTTTGTTGTGTTGTTAAGCTTGTTTCCTGCTCAAAGTGTGGAGGCCCCCACAAGTAGACATGTGGGCACCTTGGCTGTCGTGCCTGTTCCTTGTCCACCCCTCTCCATGTCATGTCCTTCCATGGTGTTTAAAGATCCCTTCCAACCCAAAGCATTCTATGATTCTATGATAAGTCATGTATCTGCTTATAGATCATATTTGAATCCAAAGACTTTCATAATAAGGACAGAGAAACCTCCCCAATTTCCTGTTTTAAGAACTTCACTGTGTGTAAGGGGTATGTTCAAATAACGGAACACTGAAGTCCTGAAAGTAAATCTTAGCCACAGTAAGACAGAAAATCTCAGCACGGACTCCTGTCTGTAGAATGCGTGGAACAAGACAACACATTAATTTGCAGTGTACAGGTTCATTAACATGTGTTTTATAATGTAGCTCATGCTTTAAAAGGTACACATATTTCACAAGGGACAGATCTTCTGCAAATTCTGTCTCCTCGTTGACTTAATAGCTTTGCAGAAAAATAGTAGAAGTGCAATGCATGCTGATATTTTTTTCTGATGGCTTTTTCCTAATGTTTGTATACTTGACATATTTATCAAGAAAATGGTAGCATCTGTATGCCTAAGTATCATTTTAATGAACCACACCAATGAAGTATAATATATTGACTCTGCTGAAGGTTTTTCCCTTTTTTCTGTTCTCTTTTAGTCAGTATAAAAAAATTTTCTACTAACACAATCTTTACAGAATCTTTACACAGCTTCAACATCAGTAATGCACCTTTCACTATTTCCTGGACAGCTACATTTGTTTGGCCCCAGGTCCTTTAATTATACAGCTCTCTGCAGCAGCTGCTTCAGGGTCACCAGTTGAACCCCTCTCAGCTGTTTCACAAAAACACCTTCTAAACTAGAAGTCCTGGCTGATCACCTAGTGTTTGTATTGTGAGCTTAGGCTAGTCCTGAAAATATCACCAGGTATAAAAAGGGGAAAATTTCACTCAATTCACAAATTACAAACAGATTACCATGTGATGATGGTAGACGTGGCCACAATTTCCTACACAGCAGTGAGTGAAGCATTTTAATTTACACATGCTTAGCTGCCCCCTGTGAAGGCTGAACACATCTTTTTGAGCATTTTTTTTTTAGATTAGGTAACACTTGAGGCCTTCAAATCGCTTTTTTTCAAAAGCCAGCTTAGCTAAACAGCCATTCTCCTCACTGTATGATCTTTCCCAAGATTTGCTAGTTATTCTTGTGTTTTTGCTCGTCAGTTGTTTCTGCAGCACTCTATCCTAGCAATTTGCATTCATTATTGAGGTTTGAGTCACTTCTGTGGCCTGTTGCCTATGTCTGTGCTTCCAGCTTTCTCTCTGCTTGGCCACTTTTCTCTCCAGCTTATCAAAACTTATCATAGCTCTAAAAATAATATCCATCAGTGAGATAGTACTCTTTTTGCATTGGCAATATTATTGTATATTTGTATGGCTTTATTTTTTTTTTTTTTTTTAAAGAACAGAACTGAATCCTCAGTATTGTTTTGGTAGAAACACCCACTGCTTCTTGAGTTAGCTAAGCATATTGTCTCTCACTGCATCTTGGGAAAATAATTCATTTATTTTTATTTGACAAATTCAATGGGTGCTGGTATGCATTGTCTTAATTACCTGTACTTCCGTTAGATACTCTGATTTCTCAGTGGTTGACTGTAGAGTGGGTGATCTGTGTTGTTTCTTTAAGACAACACTGCCAAGGAAGTATCAGCAGAATCCATGTATGCCATTATTATGTACGATGAGCCTTTCTTCAATCTCAGCTGGCTACTTAGTATGCTGAGGTTAGAAAAAGAAACCTCCCCATGCCCCCAAAGTCTTAATGTGTCGTTGTTGGATTTCGTGGGAATAGATGTCAACACTGTACAAATATAGGGAAAATTAGAACTCTTTTTAAGGCTACTTTGTTCTTCTGGTTGCTAAATGAAATCTACTGACAGTGTCCTTACATGCTGTTCTTCTGAACACAATATGGAACAAGTTGAACTCAAAATAGCAGTGACATCCTTTTATTATACACTTGTGTTTCCTAAATGTTGAGTGCTCCAAGAGCTTGTCTAAGAATTCCTCCAGTTAAATGTTTACGCAGTAAATGAGAACAGCCATAGTTATATCAGGATGTCTAATTTGAAGGATACACAACATATGTTTTGGGGTGTGTTGGGAGGGTTTGGAGGAAACTTCTTCTGTGACAGACTACTCCAAAGCTACCCACTACAAATTTTATTGTCGAAAGATACTCTGCCCACTACAAGCACCAGAAAACTGCAATAAATGTTCTCCTAATCTGATCTGGGGCAATGCCTAGGTTTGTATAACTTATTTTTTTTTTTCCCCTAGCTCTTTGAGATTTTCCCAAAAGTGCAGGTGGCCAAACCATTAATTTTAGAAGAACACAGATTGCTACTTCTTAAAGCTTGTTCACTCAATGGGACTAAAAACATATCCAAAAGAGATGAGTGATACTGAGTCAGAAAAATCTCTGAAGGACCAAAAGACCAAAATAATTTTTTTTTTTTGAGTCCCTGACATCTGGTACTTAAGATGAAATAGAAATATTAAAAATTTGTTAAAAGCTGCTTGTTTCAAATGTTTGATTCAAGTAATTGTATATTAGAATCTACCAGTATCATTAACATAGTAATACAGCCCAGAACTTTCACTGGAAGATTCAAATTGGCAAACAAAAATATTCTTAAATAAGATTTAATTAGACTGCACTTTAAATATGATGACTCGTTTGGAAATAGCTTGTATGTGTAACATAAGGAAGGTTTATTTGAGCAGCACAAGGGAGCACAGAAAATACATTAAACAGCTGAGGCTCAAATTAAAAACATAGTATATAATTAGGTATTTGGTATTATATACATGGTTTTCAGAAGACATCCTATACTATCTTAACACACAATGAACATAGAAGAGGGTTTAAAAGAATATTGTCATACTATTAACTCTTCAATTATAATAATCAACCTTAAACTATCAAAAAGCTAATTCATTACAGTGAATGAACCTTTATCTTGACAGCTTGTGTGTGAGCCAATACAGGTTGCCACTAAACATATAGTGGATACCCATAGACTCTTGTGATTTCTTCTTGATGCAGAAAACAACTGTTTTCCTCTAAACATCAGTTACCTTTACTTCCATGTCAAGTCTTTAAATCCCCTTAGCCAGTGACTAGGTATCACACACTGAATGTTATCAAATGCCAGCTGTTGAATGTTACCAGTCTTTTTTGATCAATCATTTTAGATACACAGCTAATAAGTAATTAAATTACTGTCTGACTCAAAAAAAACCCTGATTTGAGTGGATGAACAAAGCATTGTATGTTATATATAATCCCTTAGATTATTTAATTGTTTGGGAACAGAAGGCTCTTAAACCTATTAGTCAAAGAGTAATTAATATCAGTCCTTTGATACAGGCATGAAACTATTCAGAAGTTAGCATGATTACAAATTGGAAATTAGTTATTTTTGATCTCATCATTTTAGTTTCTACTTTACAGGCAAATCATAACTTAAGAGAACTTTTCTTTTAGAGGTTTACTAGGATAATAATAATAATAATAATAATAATAATAGTAAAGCATTGAGCATGGGCTCTTAAGGATTATAGAAAAATCTAGACTGTAAAGCATTGGCAATATAAACTTGTGTTAATGTCCCATCTTTTTTAAAAGTCTTCTCCCTTATCCTTTATACCTTTGTTTTTTTCTTAAAATCTATGAAGTTAATAAATATTCTAAGAAAGCTGAAGCAGAGAGGGAGAAATAAAAAGAGAAAATACAGGACCAGGAGAGAAAGTGAGGGAATGAAGAAGGTGCACAAGGACCCTCTTCTACTAAGGGCTATTACTGAAAAAATGCCAATTTGAATTGTTTGTTCAATCCAAATCTTTCAGGTTTTTTGTCCAACAAGGAACTTTTTTGTTTGTCCAAATATCTTAGAGAGAATTTTTCGGTCTTGTTATTTTTTGTTAACCTCTTGTTTCATACTTCACAAATATCTCAACATCCACCATGGGAAGAACATGCTGGTGACAGCAGCACAAATGAGGTTTCATTGCAGAATTGTCATTGCCTGGTGCAGGTATTAATGTCTCTGACCTGTATTTTGCACCAGACTTACTGTTTTCAAATAATTGCTCCATCTTTCTACTTTGTACTGGAATGTTCTGGTAATTCTTCCAAAACATACTTAAAGGTTTAGTATTCTTGAATCTTTATATTCTACTGCTGGAGAACTTTTGCCTTGTAACAGAAAATAAAGCTTCAAGTACAAAAATCTAATCAAATTTATTATGAAAAGTATGTTTACATATGTTCACTGGATTGAAGGGGGAACCTTCTCTATTGACTAGAATATGACTAAGTTCAAGCTCATATGTGAATCTGTCATAGAAATGATGGAAACTTAGGCAACCAGTGGAAAATTATTTATTGAGTTGGGTATTGTGAGAAATCTTGTAACAATGTCACAGGGTATTTTTAAGATTTTTTTTTTTCTAAGTCCACTATTGCCACAAAAAAGTACCATCTTAAAGTTGAAAATATAAACAGATGCTTCTTTTAAAACACTTTCTTTCTCATGGGAACAGAAAAAAAGGCTCAGAATGTTGTAGATTATGCTATCCATCTTAAATATCTTTTCCTTAATGAAGATTCAGTCTGAGACCATGGATAGAAATTTTGTTTCTTTAGAAAAAGGAGAAGCAAACATTACACAACGACAGTTAAAGCAACTGCCAACCAAACATCTCAAAGCACTCTGCAGGAGGGAGGAAGGCAGGTAATCTATCCCCAGACTAGCATGTGAGGAAAATATAAGTGAGTTTCTTAATGCAATGAAACAGCAGAAATGCAACTCTGTTATAGAAAGAGCCCAAGCACTTACAGGTCAGCCTCCTCAGCTATGCAGACCTCTCATGGATGCCCTGGGATAGCTCCAGCACATCAGAGTCTTGTGTACCTTTTCTCAGCTGAATCTGAAGTTCTCCAGTTGTTTTTATAAAGTTTTTTAGTGTTTTGGTCTTCATTGATGCCAGTAAAAGGCTCAGAGGTGTAAGTCTAGCATGTTCACTTGTCACAATCTTGGTGCACAGTACTTTCCACAGCAGGACTGTTGTGAGAGGCTGGGATTTATGTTGTTGAGCACAGCTGAGAAAAATCTTTACCACTGAGCAATGTGCGTGAACTCAACTAGATGCTGCGGACAAGTTTGACAGCAATAACCACCACTTCCTGTTTTTCTTTCATAAATTTCCCAAATTTTTCTGTCTCAGAAAGCACCTCCAGGGAATAGGAAGAATGAAAAAGGTGTGTTCACAGGAAACAATAATCATAGAGAGCGAACACTTAATATAGTTGATGTGATCCAGGAAATTAGAAGGGAGGAGGAAGAACAAAACTCATAAAAGTTTATGAAGCACAGTGTACATCTGTAAACTAAAGGATGGGGAAAGAGCAACTAAGTTGTGATGGAGAAAAGCTTTCTGGAAAAGCAGAGAGGTGGACCAGAGAAAGAGAAAAGGGAATACAGAAACTGGAAAAGAAAAGTAAGATTGAGAACAGAGCAAGGCTGCTAGACAAGTGTGGTAGGATGGGTGTTTAGGTGTTGAAGACTGGAGCTTGTGAAGGGAATAAGGGCATGGTTTGGATTAAGGCTACAGACAGAGGGGTGGGTTGGACTTGAAGCCAAAAGCTGGAGACAACGAGGACTAGCGTCTGGAGCATGGAGAAGAAGGATGGAACTGAGATATACAATCATAGAATCATAGAATCATACAATAGTTAGAGTTGGAAGGGACCCTAAAGATTGTCTAGTTTCAACCCCCTGCCATGGGCAGGGACAGCTCCCGCTAGCCCAGGTTGCTCAAAGCCTCATCCAGCCTGGCCTTGAACACCTCCAGGGATGGGGCATCCACAGCTTCTCTGGGCAACCTGGGCTACTGCCTGACCATCCTCACAGGAAAAAACTTCCTCCTCATATATGATCTAAATCTACCCTCTTTTATCTTACAAAAGCTTAGAAAACTGCATCGCCCAGCCAGTGCCTCTTTGTCTTAAGTCTGTAGGAATTAGCTAAAGAACTCACAGCAGTCCTTATGCCATGCTCTTAGCAAACACCCACACTGAGACTTTGTGTTAGCAAATACTGGAATTTGAATCTGTCCAATTCCATTAATGCAACGCATACTGAAAAATCAGATGGAAAAGACAAAGATTGAATTAATCTTTCTGTTAACAGAGTGGAGTTTGGATCTAATGCAGTAAACAGGGCAAAAAATCACAACCTACTTGTTATTTTGTGAGTGGTGTTCATCCTAGATCTATAACAACAGAGAAAAAATTAGTATGTGGATATGTACTTAAAGAAAAATCATCATAACACACACACAAGGGGTCTGAACAATGAATGTGTGGTCAGCCTTTTGCCTTTCTTAGCTCCAGAGTATTTGGTTTAGCAACCTTAACATATTAATAGCTTATTGTGATAAATAAGTATATAAATTTAAAAAGGCAAAAAATAAATCTACAAAGAAACAAAACTTATAAAATTAATATTATAAAAAATTGTCCAATGTTTTAATTAATACTTTAGAATGAACTGTACTTAATTGTGCCAATGTTTGTGAGCCATAACCTTTTTAATGCTGACAGCTAAATGTAGCACCTCTAATCTAGAGAAAATAGTTTTTTATTGATTTATTTTTTTGGTTTTTTTTTCAGTAAGTTCTTAGACGAATATAGACACAAATACATTTTCTTCCAACTCTGTGCCTAAAAGGTCACTTTAAGACAGTAGATTTGGAACACAGTAATGACTTATGACACACTGGGATCCTTTTTCCAGAAATAGTTCATGGACCTCAGCAACCCTCAGTGAACTGTACTGACTTAGTTGCAAACAACCTTAGTTAATTATGGCATTTATTGTGCTCAGATTTTCACAGTTCTGTCCAATTTTGCTAATTTTGCAGTTTTTGAGCCCAATCAGTATTTAGCTGTAGGCTTTTCAGAATGGTTGGCAAACTGTGTAGTCACCAAATATTTTACAGTATTATATATGAAATGATTAATTTAAAACACCCAGATTTCTGTTGTCTGTTTGATATATTAGGGTGACAGTCTAGTTTAATGTGTGAGAAATTAGGTCAGAATAATATTTTTTCTAATTTTTTTTTTAAATAGCAATTTTGTTGGGTCAAAAAATGTATTTAAGAAGGTATTTTCATTACTTAAGTTGACCATGCGGACTAGGACAAATTTCTATACCTCTTTTAATTCTATCAAGAAAATATATTTTGGGTTACATACTTTTAATCAGCTATCTTTTCCTGGATTTAGAAAAATTTGGACTAGTGATCAGCTAAAGGATAACGCCTTTTCCTGATCTGAAAAAGAGAGCTTTCAGAGGGTCAGCGCGTCCCTAATTATAATGATGCAGTTAACACTACTCCATTTGAAAGGTTGTGTCAGCATTTCCATTATAAAGCCGTGTTTTTCATGGGTTGTAGCTCAGCTGTAAAGATTCAATCTGGGCAGAAACATGTCAAAAGATCTCATCCTGCTCCATACAGAATGCCTTCAAACTCCCAATTAAACCAAGGCATTCTCCAGGCACTGACTATTTCAAACAAATAAGGGCAGACTTTATAGTAATCATTTTGCAACGCCATCATATAGAAAGGATCAGCATTCACGGAAGTTGTTTTGTATGTGCTTTCAAAATTTGCACTTTTTCAGAATGCAACCTCACCTGAAAGAAATATCTCACAAATCAGATCATTTTAGTAATGTCTGCACCAGGAAATACAATATTCACTTGATATTGCACAAGGGAGTGTAAAATGAGTGATTAAACCCACCTCACAACATCCATTTTAAAGCATGTAGAAAACATCCTGAATTGAAAGCATAAAAATTGAAAGAAAAAATGCCAGTTCTGTTGATACTTGCTTGCTCTTCCATGAAAAAAAAAAAAAAAAAAAAAAAAAGAAAAAAGAATAAAAATCAAACAACCAAACTTAATTCTGAAGAAATCTGAGTTCATAGTTGCAAAGAGGAGAATCAGGGCGATAGTTTATTGATATACCAAATTCTGCCCTGATTTGAAATTCAAAAAAAAAAAAAAATAATAACATAGACTAGACTGATGAATGAAAGAATTTGCCTTTTAAATATTTTGAAATGTCAGAAATATAATATAACACATCCAGAAAAGTCTTAGTTAAAGGCCTCCATGCTTCTTCCATTGATGAGATCAACAAGCCAATTAATTACAGTGGAAGTAAGCGTGAGCACGACTCTGAGACTTAGGTTTTGTCTGTGCACTGAACACAGCCTTGAGGCCTCGTAACCTCTGAAAGAGGTAGAGGAGGATAGCCAGGACCTACATAACGTGGTGGGACATAATCCCTGTGTGACATTGTTGTGCAGCATAATCCTCCTCAGCCACTCCCAGACTTGTGTATCTGAGCCGCATCTGCACTTCATAGAACCCTTTCATCCCCAGGGAGGGAGTGACATCATTGGAATTGAATAGGTCTGAGCCATCGTATCTGCTGGGGGGACCATGCAAAATCCCAGATGAGGGTGAAAGGGACACATTAAGTACCCAAAAAGTGTTAAAAACTGTGTCACGATTGGTAACCAGTAATTCTCCCTGCCGTGTGGCGAGGTGTTTGTAAAGGTACTAAGGATGTGTCTTTCAACATCTGTTCAAGAGCAGAAGTGGTGCTTTACCACTCCTGCTGGCATTTGGCCATGAGCATCAAGTGACAGTATAGAGATGCTGCAGATCTGCATGCAATGGGGAACTCTTCCCACAGCTGAAAATCCCATTTTCACAAGGATCCAGCTGTTTCTGCTTGTTTTTTCCTGTCTCGCAATTGCCCTCCAAGGCAGAAGATGCTCTGCAAAGATGACCTGCTGGGTTTAATGCATCCTCTTTTCTCCCTCCAGCAGGTTTGTGCTGCAGAGCAATGTTATAACTGTATACAGCATTTTCACCTGTGTTATGAGATATGGGGAAGTGCTTCCCAGGAACTGCTAGCATAGTTAACAAAGCCAGTTAACATATGAAGTTGTAAAGGATCTGTCATTTAACTCCCAACGAAACTAGCACAAGGGTTCGCAAAACATCCAAATTTCTCATGAGCTTAAAGAGAAGTATAATCCAGGTACTAGTTGTACAGACGTTCTGTGAATCGGCTTCTTGCAACACTACCCCTCAGCTACAACAGTATACCTTTCAAATTTACATTTTCGTATGAACTTGAATAATATGGAAAAGAAGCCTTTGGGTTAAGGGGAGTAATTTCATGAGACTGTAACTGCATGGGGACTTGATAACCATCTGGATTTTCCCTCGTGAATGCTAGCATTGTATTTTAAGTTATGTAGTTCTGAGAGCAATAATACAGTTATGCTAAATAACCTTTTTTTTTCCTTTGGTGTTCTAATTTTGCCATTATGCTGGTGCAACCATTCCCCTAGTAAGGACGTTTTCAAACTGCACAGTTGTGAAAAAGAAATTATGGATTTCAGTGTTATAAAGAATGAAAAGACAATTAAATCTTGAAGGATATTGAAACAGGGTCACTTATTCCAGAGTTGTAATTTTTAATAGCTTAAAAATAAATAGTTCATTTCAAAACACAAAGCTAAGATGACTTGGTAATTTAAACAATTTACTAAAACAACAATATTAGTAATAATAATATACTTGAATAGCACATGTAAGGCACAAAAGCAAAGACAATGTCAAAAGGCATGATGCTCTCTATCACCAAGTAACTGTATTCTGTTCCTGGTACAGAATATTTTTTTACTCTTTTGGTTTTTATTTCATTATAACTAAGCAGCTAGTAGAGAATATAATTTTCCAGTTTAAAAATTCATATGGATACTATTTAGTCACATTAAGGATTACATTTTCCGAACCCACTATGAGGAACTGCACTTCTGCCTTTGAGCAATTAAATTCTGCATACTTAAATCCCCTCCCCAAAATTAATTAGTTATGGTCGGTGCTACTCAACAGTTGTAACATTTTACATTTGGAGTCGGTTATATTTCACTGGTGAATACATACATCAGTTTAATTTTGTGAAGCTATTTGGGATTTGTTAGCATTAATACCAAAATATAAAATAGTTAGCAGTCTCAAGTTAAAAAAAAAAAAACCAAAACAACTCACCTGTTATAAACGACATCAGCTCACTAGCCAACAATCTGGCTTCATATTTATTTTTCAGATTGTTCACTAATTAACAGCATTAACACATCTGAGTCCAACATGAAAGGACAATGTAAAACATCTAGAAAAGACAACAAGGAGTCCACCTTGGGACAGAGTTCAGGTGAATGACCAAACTATTCATTCTGTGATTTCTCCCTCCAAACTCTTCACTGGTCGTTACGACTTGGAAGATTCTGTTGTGCTTTTGTGTGACTGTTGCCATGTTTAATGGGTTAGATTTGGTCAATATTTATCCTTTGAACCTGACGCTGTGTTAACTTTCATGTGTCCTGGCCTTTATATAAATTTTATGCCTCTCATTGCTTGATTAAGCCTGACAGAGAAGTTGTTTCTCATTTCATTTTCTGAGTTACTTCCCTTTGTTTGTTGTTAGTGCATGTATGTTCCCCCTCCGATTCTCTCACGTCATTCACACTGGTAGTTGAGATTCATCCTTAGTTCTCCGCAGTGTGTTCTTGCCTTGTCCATTGGCACATGACAGCCAAGCACAGTCCTCTGGAGAATCTGTAGACAGTGTTGCAAACAATACTTCACAAGATAAATAAAAATTTGCTAATAGCCATTCTCATGTTCAGATCATCCCAAAATTGGGCAGTAGTTTATCAGGATAGTCTTGTTTTTGTACGTAAAAACAACTAGGTCTATTATGAAGTCTCCTAGACTGTTTGGGATTTCCTGTAGCAACAGAATTACAGATTACATTTTCTCACATTATCTCCCAGTCCCCTTAATAAGAATTTGCCTTGTACAAATTTTTACTAAATATTAGAACATTTTTGTCTTGGAATATGACTAGAATATGAACGCAGCTTCTTCTGCTACATGGTTCTTGATGGATATTTTTGGATCCTAACATTAAGAGTTGTGTTTATACTCTGTACTGTGCTTGGAAATTTGTTTTGGCATTCACTAGGATATGTATCAAATTAAGTTTATTGGGCACAGGAAACTGCTATCACTGAGATGCTTTAGGCATTCACAACCATTTTATTGAGACTTTCAGGGTTTCTGTTAATATCCATTATAGCACTTTGGATGCACTCCTTATTGATGTGATGTTTCCTAACAGGTTGTGATTAGAGCAAATATTCATGTTGAGGCAAAAGCTGAACGGATGCAACAGTTTTATTCCAAGGGTCCCTTTTAAGAGTAACTTTTCTGTTTGAGTATACTCCCTGTCTCTGTCAATAAGTGCTATACTAAAATAGTCTAGTTTCCTTCTTTGGGCCTGTGCTGATTTTGGCCATCTCTTGAGGCATTGCACTATGGCATTATTTGTTTGAGAAAGAGTAGTCACGTAAACATAGTAACTTCTTTAGGACTTACTCTTCCAAAAGGCCAAAAATGCTTCATGCACAATCTCATATTTGTGAGAAAGCTTACAGCTAGCAGGCAGCACCTTCATCAGGAGGGATCTACAAGAGAAACTCCAAACCAAGAAGAGGGAATAAGAAACCTAGTCAAACAAGGAGAGGGTGTATAAGGCCAGATACACAGAATTAACCTCCATTGCACATAAATTTGGTGGGATGTACTAACAAAAAGAAAAATCTGTTTACAAGTAAGTGCCTTAGAAATTCCTGTGGAGAAGAGGAAACTACGTTTTAATAGATCTTTGTGTGCAGCAGCCACCAAGAGATGCAGCTATGAGAAGATAAACACAATTGTGCAGCAGATCAAGATGTTTTGTCTCATCAAGGTAGAAAACTGTAGACAGGTTGAACACGGGAAATTAAGGTTAGATACAAGGACTTGTTTCTATTTTATTACAATGAGGGTGGTCAAATACTGAAGTAGGTTGCCCAGAGAGGTTGTGGTCCTTCCACCTCTGGAGGTATTGAAGAAATTACTGGGCACAGCCCTGATGTAATCAGACATGCCTTCCACAGGGTGTTAAGACTAAGAAACTTCTGGACTTCTCTTCCAGGTTGTCATTCTATTCCTTTGTAACCTATAGGCTGGCATGCCTCTTTTTATCTTTTACCATCTTTCTATCCTGGTTAATGTCTGCTTTCTTGATTACTCTGTTTTTCCCTTTCCACATATCTTTAATGTGATCCAATTAACTTTTCTTCACTGTAGGCACACTTTTCTTTTTTTTCTTTTTTTTTATATGAAGTTTGTCTCCTTTTGTTTTTTGAGAGTGTTCTCTCAACAACTACTCCTACAAGCTGGAATCACATACTCCACTGGTAATCCTGTCTTTATTGTTCTCAAAATTACTCAGACTTTCATAAATAGGAATCTATTTCCTCTCAGCTTCTAAGTTTCAGGTAAAAGGAAAAAAGGATAAATAAAAAGTACTTCTCTAAAGCCTCATTGTATCTGGAGTCATAACATTCATCAGATGCTTATCAGTTGCTCTAATGCTTCAGGTATTATTCTTCACAGCAGCTCTCACTGATGTCTCATTCTTTCTCCCCAGGCAGATATTACAAAGCCTTTGCCACCCACTCATTTTTCCACTCATTTTTTTACATACATTTGTGACTGTCTACAGACTTGCTTCATACTTCTACAGTTTTTATGCAATCAATCCAAATTTGTAGTGGTTGAGGCTCTTTTACAGTGCACATTTTTAATACCAATCTGGGTTTAGGTTTAACCGCAGTCTCCCATATTTCAGGGACCAGTTTGAAAAAAACCTGCTGTGACTGTACTAGTATGAAAGAAGTATCTACAGACTTCTGTAGCAATGCCTCTCATGCAGCCAGTTGCCTTCCAGGTGATAACTGAGGGGTCCTTTGAGTGTTTCCATTTTATGACTTGTGCCACAAATTCCAGCGTTAACATAGAAAGAGCTTGGTTATCAAATTGAGAACGTTTTAAATAATTTCTCTCTTTAAGAATGTGTTCTCTGCCTGCATTTGTTTTCATGAAGAGCATAACATTGGATGTCAGTCCTGCTTCTTCCTCATGCATTCCCCTTCTGGATTTTTCTATCCAGTTCTGAGGCTCAGGATGAAAATACTGCTGTGAGGCTTTCAGCAAGAGCAGACAATTCTGCTGTTGATATCCCATCTTAATGGAAAGGAGTGGGCCAGCAGTTGTGCAAAGATCTCCAAGGTTACTCTGACAGCATGAAATGTTTAAAGCAGGCAGAGACAGGTATGTTTACTCCATAGACTGTCACACTGACAGAACATCTCCTCACTGGCCAGGATCCCTCCTTCTGGTGCTGATGGGAGGTCTGCTCCTTTTTCTTAATACTGTTGAAGGTAATTTTGATACAGTGCTTGGTGTTCCTGTTTGTACAGGAGGGTTCTTGTTGATGTGGGTTTTTTTCCTTTTTTTTTTTTTTTTCCCACTGCAAGACCTTTCCAGGCCTATAGAACAAAGGGACATGAAGGAACACAGGAGACACCTTTCTTCTCTCTGTCCTTGGATTTAATGGAAAAACAGGACGACAAAGTTAAAATCCTATGTCTGATATCATTTATAGCAGGCCTGGAATAATCAAAGATACTTGCTGAACCTTTTGTTACTGGCTTTTAATGGATTCAGAAAGTCCTCTTCTCTTTTTTTTAGGGGAAATATTTTGAAAATCCATATAGAGGCTGACTCTGTATATGTGCTTTGGCAGGGGGTATCAGACTGGCATCTTCTGAGCTCTGTTTGTTTAAGAAAGCAAGCAATGTAAAAAGGTACAGAGTAAGAAGTAAGATATCCTAAATTCCTTGGATTATTGCATTTAACTAATCTTCAAATTCTTCCTTAAACTCTCCAAAAAAAAAAAAAAAAAAAAAAAAAAGAAAGAAGAAGAAAAATAAAGAAAAAAAGTCCATATAAATCTTGAATTCCTTTGGTGAAGTGCTACTCATGTCACTACCAGTAGCACTTCAGGTCTTCTTTCTAGTAAAAATTATATTATCTTTATAGGCCTTTTTTCCTTTAAACTTGACTTGATACTGTAATTACTTCAATAAAATGCTGTGTTCAAAGTAGTCAGTCCTTTACAGTCATATCCTGCGACCAGTGTTGTTTAACATCTTTGTTGGCAACATGGACAGTGGGATTGTGTGCACCCTCAGCAAGTTTGGCAATGACACCAAGTTGTGTGGTGTGGTGGACACACTGGAGGGAAGGGATGCCATCCAGAGGGACCTTGACAGGCTTGAGAGGTGGGCCTGTACCAATGTTATGAAGTTTAACAAGACCAAGTGCAAGGTGATACACGAGGGTCAGGGCAATCCCAAGCACAAATACAGGCTGGGCCGAGAGTGAATAGAGAGCAGCCCTGAAGAGAAGGACTT